>NW_016910563.1:128836-158226 GCF_001483705.2 Eufriesea mexicana
AGCACAACCCTAATCATTCGTCACCCCCTTAGAGATGAGACAACCGTATGTGTAAAAACCCATCGATTCTTTAACTCTTTGCACTCGAGAGGCGACCTTCGATCGCTATTTAATCAGATTTTGAAGAGCCATGTTAATTGAAATATTAAATTTACTATAACGTAATAGTGTGGGAAGTATTGAAATTAAATAATTGTATGCGTTAATTATTATTCGATTTTTTATTTAATGTTCTGAAAAATATCGTCGGCTTTGTGACAGAAAATCTTCGAATCTCTACTCTTCTGTAGCGAAAAAATCGTCGAGTGCAAAGGTTTAATAAACCAGTCAGTGCTTACTCAGAGCTCCTCGTGTGCTTCTTAATATCCTCTAGATCCACGGATTAAAGGTCATAGCAGAAATATCCAATTATTTTATTAAACTCTTTTATGACTATTTGCTGAAATACAGTTATGCGGTGATGCCCTTAGTGAGATATTTTGGTTATGACGTTAATCTTGTCCCGAATCGTGACACGTTCGAGGGAATGTAACGTTTGTAACATAGAGGAAGAAATTGCGACGAGGAATTTATCAGGAGTGTGATTAACGATAATTAACCCGCGCAACGGCATTTAAGATGAAAAGCTTGCTTAATGGCGGAAAGAAAAAGACTGCGACACGTCTGAGACGTCTTCCGAATCCACGGAAATAATTGCAGTTCCAAGTTAAAGTAGCAAGAGATGTAACTCAAAAGACAAAGCGGTAGTTGGCGAGGAGCGGATAAAAAACACGAGGGGTTCTTAATTGCTTGCCATAAGTTCGCGTCGCGAACGTTGCAAGAAGTTGCACGTAATCTCATAGAAGTCGCTAAATAAAACGCATAGCCGCCCCTTTTTTCTTTCGGCTTCTCGTTTGCGCGCCGACTCGAGGGGGTTCACCACTCGATGCGCACTGTATCAGCATCGTGCGTCCGCTGCACGGTTTCTTGCCCCCCTGCTCGCGAAGAAAAATGCGCGTTAAATCGCGTAAAACGGAAACGCTCGATTTATCGTGGAAGCTGCTTCCGGCACCTCGGTTACTTTCATCGCTGTTTTTACCCCTCCGCGATATCTCCTCTCCACCCTTTCCGTGGAACGTTCAAGCGACTCCGGATATGGGATTTATTAGAGTCTGAAACACGTGGTCCGATGCGGATTGAAACAAATAGAACTGTTAAAGGTTAGGATTCCACGTGGATAATGTATGATTGAAACGGAGGTTTAACACTTTGCAGTTGATGTCCCCGTAGTTGAGACATTCGCAAGTCGAAAAATACAGAAAACTACAGGAAATTACAGAAATTAAAAATTTTGTATTTCCACGTATTATAAGTAGTATTAAACACAACGAATCAGTTTCAGCAGATTCTGTTTTAATATTTATATATTGACTTTAAATCCTGTACGGAAAAATCTAGAACGATATCTGCTGAACGCAAAGGCTTAACACTTTAACTGCCACGTTGGTCATAGTTTATTTTGAATATAACCGCTAATTAGAAAATACTTTGAAATAAAAAGTACCACATTGAACAATTAAAAATTTTTATTAGAACATCGGTCAAAGAAATATTAGAACAAATCTTGCATCTAGCGGTGACGTCCTCAGCGAAGCATGTGATTTCGGTGTAGTAGTCAAAGGGTTAATGCTTACAAAAATAATTGTATAACATAAATAACCAAAGAAAAGCTCCATCTATTCATATATGTATATTAATATTCTGTCCATAGATCTTCGGATTTTACTTTTTACTTTTAATTTACTGCACACACCACGCTTACGCTACGAAACAATTGACACTCATGCTCACTCTTTCTTACTCAGCCACAGTTGCTGATTCTTTCTTATTCGCTCGTCATTCATACCAATCGAGACATTGCTACCAACAGGAACGAATCGAGATTTTTTAATAATTCCCTTCCGATAAATAAAATTTTGGCTGCTGCATTCTTTCGATTCGACGCGTAGCCACCATCCTTCTCATCCCCGCCAATAGATGGATTCCTACTTGAAGTAGGTTCGAGAACTTGCGAGAAAGTCCTCGGTGAATCTTCGACCTCCCATAAATACAAGTTCCTATGCTACCTAAGTATCCCTCCTCTGAGGCAGGACTTGCTGGAAAGCAAGTAAATAAAAACATATATACCCCGTCCATCTCCTCCTTCCTCACCCCCTCTTCTCCTATTTATTTATTTATCTAGTCCACGTCCTGCACCTTATTTAAAACCAAAATAATTTTCGTGCCTTTCTACACATAGGCAAACACGCATTCCAATATAAGCTAGTTCTTAGATTTATATTATCCTACAGTGATAAATCCTCGAATCTCCTTCAAGTAGGAATCTACTGGCGAGGGTGAGAACATTGGTCGCTACAGACTGACCCATTCTCTCTGTTGCAATTAGATACAACGAAACCTCGTTGAAATTAATTAATTTCGCAGACGAAATTACGCGAGGTTCTCAAGTATTTACGTATAATCACTGATACGTGTATAACGTGTATAAGTCACTGATACGTGTATAAGTTACCGTAACCTGACTAATTTTAACTATTTCATAGTCAGATGCACGAAGTGCATACGTAACGAGGTCTTAGCCAATGACGTTAGGGTGTTGAAACAGCGCAATTGCTGTTTGACCGGCTCGTCGGACATCTTCTCGTCGATACGTAATTTTCGCGGAAATTCATACGAATTCTCGGCAACCAGTGACGTAAGTTGCACCGGCGGGGCCCTGTTCGTACAACCGAAGCTTTATTACGCACGATCGCATACGAGAAATCGCAGGGAACCCAAGCAACCATAATTGACCACGGCTTTTCAGCGCAACGATCGAAGGGGATGCGTTCGAGGAAGCTTCTACGCTTAATTAAAGAGGCTTAATTAAAAGCGAGACTCCGCTTAGCGTGTAACGAAGCTTTTTTGCGGTTCGGGTAATTCAGGAGCACCTCTCGGCTCGCGTTGGACGTTGTTTAAAATTCATGCGCGCATCTACCGCGCCGCGGCGATTACGGATAGGAACGTACGATAACGATTCCGCTTCTCAAACATTTCCAGTCTAAACTTTCCCTCCGCGCCAGCCACGCGTTCACTCGCGTGCTTCCCGCGGCATATTGCTCGAATTTGCATGCCAGCCTGAAAGAGCGATGGAAGTAAACTGCGAATAAAGCGCGATAAACTCCCCTTAGCGGTGGTGATATTAATATCAGTGCGGTCTTAGCGGTTACGGATTATCATGGAACTCGCGACTGTAATTTTCTGCCTAATTTCGTGTAATTTTACACACGCTGCATCTGCGATCATCTTTTATCGAAAATGGGTTATTCGGATATTCGAATTTTGAAATTCCCATGATCGTAATTGAAATCGTCGAATCGTGTCTTTTAACGCTATGCCGCCCGGTGGTACCATGTTGGTGTCATGCGAAAACTATCGGGCAAATACCGGTGACAGCACACTGGTATAATGAGCAAATGATGAGTCAGTCCTAATGAAAGAATCGAAGAAATTAGACGTGCGAACGCCATAGTGTTAATTTGAAATAAAATATTCACGATGAAATAGACTCGCTATTGACTTACTTACTTAGGAATTAACACGTTAAAAGCCACGCCGGTTTTACGTGCCCTTCCGTTCACGTCACAGTTAGGTCTGAACGGCAAGTCTGTGGACCGGTGTGGCGTTTAACGTGTCAAACGATTACAAAAGAAAGCTGGACAAACTTTGCAATGGTACTTCGCGAGATGATATCTTGTCTCTTCGCGAAAACCATCTTCCGAGTCTTTCTCCATCGTCCACTTCGTCATCGGCCATCCAAGAAAGCCGCGAACCACGAGAAACGACGCGTTTTGTCAATTTAAAATTGCCCAATTTCTGTCGGAATGGGGGGTTGCGAGCACCGATTGTTGGACAAAAAGCGGCAAGAATTTGCCGGAAACTGGGTCGACGCAACTTCGCACGGAACGTCGCCATGTTTATAAGAAAAGGGGCGAAGAACGGGATAGCGCGTGGAGGCTCGCTTTAGAAGGGGAAATTTCACAGGCGAGAGGGCACAAAAGATCGGGAGATTGGGGATCGGATAACCTTGTCGCGCGAAGAATGACAATGCGCGAGTGAAGAGAGGGAGAGAGAGAAAAAGAAATTCGTTCCCCGAAGCCAGACGTCCTTCGAGGCCAGCCAGAGTTCCTTTCAGAGCTAAGGTCTTCTTGACGCGAAAACGCCGCCTGGTAAAATGCTAATTACCTCGCGGTGGTTGTTTCCTGCGTGTAAAGATGCATAAAACGGGACGAGGGTAGCGACCCCTTTCGTTCCATGTATATTCATACGCTTTCGTGCCCCCTCCTCACTGCTCCTTCGCTACTTTTCTACGAGCTGCACTTTGACCCTGCGCCACATCCCTGGAATGTGGCATTTCCTCGTTTTCTTCCCGTTTTCTTCTCGTTTCTTCTGGCTTTTCTTTATTTCCCACGCCAGCCACTCGTAAGTACGGTTTCCTTTCGTTTTCTTTCGCTTCGACGTTGGCTCTTTGAGAAGAAGGCTCCGAGATAGTCGCGATCCAATTTTGGATTCATGAAACCTGCCGAGGTAAAACTGTTTGCATTTTGGATATTAGGATTTCTGGAAAGAGTTCATTAGTGGCAGAGTTTGCGCGTGATTTGAAGCGTTGTATCGTAAGTCGTTGCTTCGATTACCATAATCGACGTGAAAGAGGAAAAACGATATCTCAAAATCGCAATTACAGAATAATTTAGAATCATAGGCACGTGTGTATAATATACAGAACCAATATAGAATCGTATATTATTTACCAAAAATATCCCATTTTCATCTTTCCCATAAACTATTCTTCGAACGTCGAGTCGCTGCCCCAAACCTTCTTGTCGATATCTCAAATTTGCATATTTTCTGGCGACTCTGGCGACGTTAGGACGAAGAGAAACGAGACGGCAAACATGAAAGAAGCGTCCCATCTGGGACCTGTTAGGGGACTGATCGGTGAGACTTTTAAGACCCAGAGAGAGGTCAGGTCAGGGGGCATATTTGCACGGTCGAGGAGGTTGAACTCTGGGACTTTCGAGAATTCTCCGTCGGTGTAGAACCTTCCGTTGAAAAGTGTAAGTGGACTGCCACACAAGGGAATTACATTTCAATCTGCACGCTGTTCGTTTGTACTTTCACGTTTAACCGTTTTGTTGCAAGCGTCGCGACGTCTGGTTCAGCGTCGTAAAAATGGCGGCTGGATAAACTGTCAAACGCACGATCCTACTTTCATGTAAACATCGTGAACAATTTTCACTGAAACTTTACATGTATATGCAGAGACTCGATTTTTCTTTTAAACGAGTAGAAGACAGCTTTTCAACTTCGCTTCAAAATGTCATCGTCGTTCCTGTCATTTAAGAAGAAATTTTAAACGAAACGACTACGAATCGATGTAATTAGAATATCCGTGTCATCGAGTTTACCGTTATTATATTACACGGAAAATAAAAATTTCCCCAACTTTTACGAAGTTCAATTTTCCCATAATTACATCACGAAGGAACGAACACCATGCTCGTGGTGCTCTTAACGAAATAATCGAAGAGATCGTCTTTCGGAAGAAATTAAAACTTTAGACGAAGTTGAGGAGGACTTGGCGGACGAAGAAGCTCTTAATATATCCTGGAATAGTCGTTAATCTAAACGATTAGCACTTAATTAATTCTTCGAGGACTCTTAATCGTTTGGAATACTCGGTTTATCGGGGCCGATAATCGCGAGAGCAGCTAGTCGAATTAATTAAATTCCAAGCAACGAGAATGTCATCGGGACACTTGGCTGGTTGGACAACGTTTTACATGCGGGTTCCCATAAATTCCCCGTGTTCGATAGATTCCAAGATTGCACGATCAGAATGCAACGACGTCTTCGGGGGAAGCGAACGACCGCGCGAACGAAACTCCTCGAGAACCGATCCGGTCGACGTCTCCTTCTCTCGGGGGTCAGCTATCCTGTTTCAAGCATCCCCGGAATTCACGGCATTCCCCCGAATACCGTTGTTTCCCGTCTTCTATCCGCCGTGTTTTCGTTTCCTCCTGAACCGCGGCACCGCTCCAAAATTCGTCCCTTTGCGTTACCTCGGTTAACCGACCATTTCTGTATCCGATCGTGCTTCGTCGATCGATATTTCCAAGCGTGCACCTCGTCGGAATGTATTTCCACGATTAATTATCGACCATATATTCCTATCAAAAATTTAAATTTCTTAATTCAATTTTGAATTTTTGGACATCAAATACGAATTTATTTACGTATTCTATTTTGAAATTTTTAGCTATTTTTAATTTTCAATTTATCGGATTATACGTGTATAATTGACAACGCGATCGTAATGATTTGAAATGTCTCTTCGAAAAGTATTTCCAATTATCAACCATATATTCCTGCCAAAAATTTAAATTTCTTAATTCAATTTTGAATTTTTGTACATCAAATATGAATTTATTTACGTATTCTATTTTGAGATTTTTAGCTACTTTTAATTTTCAATTTATCGGTTTATACGTGCATAATTGACAACGTAATCATAATGATTTGAAATGTCTCTTCGGAAAGTATTTCCAATTATCGACCATATTTTCCTGCCAAAAATTTAAATTTCTTAATTCAATTTTGAATTTTTGTACTTCAAATGTGAATTTATTTACGTATTCTATTTTGAGATTTTTAGCTATTTTTAATTTTCAATTTATCGGATTATACGTGTATAATTGACAACGCGATCGTAATGATTTGAAATGTCTCTTCGGAAAGTATTTCCAATTATCGACCATATTTTCCTGCCAAAAATTTAAATTTCTTAATTCAATTTTGAATTTTTGTACTTCGAATGTGAATTTATTTACGTATTCTATTTTGAGATTTTTAGCTACTTTTAATTTTCAATTTATCGGGTTATACGTGTATAATTGACAACGCGATCGTAATGATTTGAAATCTCTCTTCGAAAAGTATTTCCAATTATCGGCCATATTTTCCTGCTAAAAATTAAAATTTCTTAATTCAATTTTGAATTTTTGTACATCAAATGTGAATTTATTTACGTATTGTACTTCGAGATTTTCGACTATTTTTAATTTTGCAGTTTATTGGATTATACGTGTATTTGTAATCTAGCCAACTCACTTGCTGACTTAAACCTTTTCAATTTATCCTTAGATAATTTTAAGCCTGAGACAATCAAATTGCTAGAGGCTATAAATCTTCAGTTATGAGCACTGCAGTACTTCGCAGTTTACTTTTGCGTACTTATGATGTAGAACAAAGTATCCTCCTGTAAAAGTTTGTATGTAATTGTGCTCCTTTTAGTTTTATTTTTACTTTTATTTTTTTAATCATTTTTATTTTACTATATTCCTCCTTTATAAAGGGTGTCTACCCGTTAAATAAATAAATAAATAAATAATTGAGAACGCGATCGTAATGATTTGAAATGTCTCATCGAAAGGTATTTCCAATTATCGATCACATTTTTCTATCAAAAATTTAAATTTCTTAATTTAATTCTGACTATTTTTACTTCGAATACGAATTTATTTGTTTTTTATTTTGAGATTTTTGATTATTTTTAATTTTCAATTTATTGGATTATATGTGTATAATTGAGAGCGCGAATATACTGATTTGAAATGTCTCATCGAATGGTATTTCCAATTATCGATCACATTTTCCTATCAAAAATATAAATTCCTTAATTCAATTTTGAATATTTGGACTTCGAATACGAATTTATTTATGTTTTTCATTTCGAGATTTTCGACTATTTTTAATTTTCAGTTTATTGGATTATAAGTGTATAATTGGGAACGCGATCATAATGATTTGAAATGTCTCTTGTATAATCGCAAGAGTAATACTTCCTCGCGAGGGTACCAGAGTAATAAAGTAAAGGACCGTTCGCAATAGCTTACAAATCTTGCCAATATCCGTAGATCACCGCAGTGAGTAATATCCGTGTAATGGAGACTCTAGTGCACAATAACTACGACACAAGGTTAATTACAGTGGAAACCAGGTAACCAATGTTTCAGCCATATTTCCCATCGCACCACTCGTCCAATGCTTCTTCATTAATTAGCATGGCAGCTTCTCTGTTCCGGTTACTCCGCGTGTTCGAAGGACAATATTACTGATAACCAGCCAGATACGTCATTAGGCTACTATACTATTCGAAAAAAAATTCATTCTTTTTTAACGAACTAATTACCCAGACCGCTAATGAATTAACGGACGAGGCGTATTATTAATTCGTTTGGAATTCGCTGGGACATGATCTATGATCATGCACGTGATCCATTCGTTCTCGAATTAAACGATGAACTCGGAGGAAAAATTTCAGAAAATATGGCTACTCGAATTTTCCGTTATTTTCCCTCGAATTCGCCCCGGTCAACTTTCCTCCCTCGTTTTGCATCCGTAACTATGCGATCGCGAATTTTATAGCAACATCGCTCGAAATTGCATACTATTTAAAATCACGAGGCGAAAGAAATTTAAACGTTACATATTCGTCGTCTATTTTTTTGCGATTAATCGATACCCCCATCGCATCAAACTTTCCCCCCCGGTCCCTTTAACACGATTGCCTCAAACGAACCGAAAAATCCTGAAATATATGCGACTGAAACGGAACTTTTCCCGTGCCAATTTTCATTAGAGCAAAAATTAAATCCGACCGACGAATCGGGTCGGAAAGGTCGCGAATCCGTCTCTTATCGGCTCTACACGCTCGATTATTATTCATGGAAGCGATTCGGGTCTGTAGGCAGAATTATACCGATTCTCGCATAATTCCCGACCTTTCTCGATTGCCGAAAAGGAAGGAAGAAAGAACCGGGAGGGAAAAAGCGGGAAGAGAAGAGGAACCGGAAACGGAGTCAAGAACTGACGGACCAAGTCCGTCGACGGATCACGTATCCCTCTCGTTCGACTTATCAGCCAAGCTGTCCTACCCTTCCCCGTTTTATTTTCTTCCCTCGAACGAAATTGACGGGCTCATTACCGTTTTACGTTCCGTGAATATCGCGACGCGTTTCCGCGCGCGAACCGGAAGTGCGCTCTCGCTCTCGCCGGACGGCAGACATCGCTATTCACCGACTCGGTGGCCTCGAATACTCGTTTTCTACTCTCGCGTCACGGTTTCGCGCCGCTTCGGATCCGTTCCCGAGATTTCCCAGACATTCCCATGGATCGACACGGGTCCCGTCAATTTGTCACGCGGAAAAATCCCACGGTCGTGTCTTATCGAACGAAGATGCCTCCACTAGCGCTGACTCGCCGACGTGCCAAAGCGATCGCGACGAAATGGCACTGGGTACCGTCGATCTGCTTCGAGTGTCGCGATCCAGTTTTATTTAACACGTTCGTCGCCCGACGCGATTCGGTTGAGTCTCTCGCGGGGCCCAAATCCGACTGTCAGAGTGCTAGAATGTTATCGGAATGATAATTTGGATGAGTCTAGAACAGATTGCTCGTTAGATTTTAGTCAATGAACCTTATTTACCATTTTCCATTTCCGCGTGGTAGGATGTCTGTTATCGTTTTCAATTACTATTAGCAGTGAGTAGCAGACTTGGAAAACTTTTACCAAAGTCTGTCATAAACATATTGACAGACAATTACGAAAAATGTAAAAGCATCTACGATTCCTATTGTTCCAATTGTCCAAAATCGCCTCAAATGTGTTTAGATTGTGAGTGTTGGTTTTATATGTGTGAATGGTATTGAGGTAGAATAAATGAAAGTTATTTGCTTTGATATAGATATAATATGGAATCTAGTGTAAATGTTGACGAAAAATGTTTAGAAGAATGTGCCAGAATGAAACAGTTACGTGAGAATCGTCATAGAGTAAACATGAGTTAATAAGAGTGAGAGAGAGAGAAAAGAATATTCAAGATAGAGTCAATCTTTGTGTTTGAAAAAAGTTTAGGTAGAATCGTTGTCAATATTTAAATATTATTATCTAAATATATTAATTTGTCAATTGTTGAAAAACGTGGAAGATATTGGTATTCATTTCTATCTACCTGGACTATTTCAACGAATACCATGCGACATAGTATCATATAATATTTTATCCTAGGTATAAATTAATAAAAAGTATAGTATAACGTGCTTATTTTTAACATTTTTATGTTGTATGTCCTTATGTACTTATTCCATTAAATTTCTTTTAAAAATCCAACTTGAACAAGAAGAGCGTTACCCATATTTGGATGATGGGGCCCCCACGGAAGCATACCCGTCACCCATATCTGGGTGATGGGGCGACGAACGTATTAAAAGCTTCGATCTTCGGATTTCGGCGAAAATTCGGGTTTAAGATCTGCTATTCGAATTTCGATTGCATGATCGAAAGTATCGTCTGAACCCGTGATTTTCGATCAGAAATTTCCGAAGGGGTCTTCATCGTTATACCAGTTTTCGTGCTCGTAAATTTAAATGTAGTTAAGAAGCACCGGGCATCGGGTAAACAAGTAAATCATCATACCGAGATACCCGCACTCGTCTTTTCCGGTTTGCGTATTAAAATCTCCTGTCATAATTGCGAGCTATAATTATCGCTAAAATTCCGAGTGATCCGGTTAATACTCGGGACTTGTGAATTTTTATGAAACATCCGACTTCTTTCCAAGTAATTCAGCGTTTCCCTTTATCCTCTTCTCACTGTCCCTTTGAATATTAGGTTAACTCGGTATCCGCTTCTTCTTACGTCTTCCGACACCTGGAACGAGGTATTATTAGTCGGCATTTACATCGGCGTCAGGTGAAAAATTCGTTCGATCCCAGTCACGCTTTATAATTAATGCGTCGAGTTAATTACGAGCCTATAAGTGGGTCATCGGACACGACTCGCGAGTTGCACGCGCGTTACAGCCTCGGAGGGTACCGAAGGTATGCGTCCGTCGGGTGAAACGAGGCTGATTATTCAGCGGAGAACGCTTAGCTCTACGTCGAAATGAGTTTCGATTTCCAGGAAACGCGGCACAGTATCGCGGAACTGGCGCGAGTAACGGGACGATAGGTATCGAGTCGGTTGCGATTAAATTACTCGCTCGTAATCTCGTTAACGGGACCTCGTGAGTGGGAAAAATTGTTTCGATTACGAGAGTTTCTCTCCACCCTGCTGGGGACCTACGAAGACGTCGATGAGAACAGTACTCTCGATTCGATTCTACTTGTTCGAGATCAATTACACGCGTGAAAATTGAAGAATTTTTGGCTCTCGGATTTTTGCTGGATCTAGGATTAATACTTATTGTTTCCACTCCTAGGGAAATCGAGGGTTCTGAGTTAACGGGGGCCTGATTTATGTCTTTACGACCAGTGCCCAGTGACTTGGCTAGGCCCTAAAAAAATATAGTCCCTTTGCGACTAGATTACGAGACAAAGCTTTCCAAGACACTGTGCCTTCCGTACCTGGCCCCCCTCGCGTAAATTAAGTCCTTTTATTAACACTTTGACTGTCACGTTGGTGATATATGACCGACCACGGTTTCTCCTATGACGTCAAGGTAGTCGTTAGTAATTGGAGTGTTGAACTACTTATAATTGTAAAAATTGAATGAAAATTGACAGTTAGTAGAGTGTCAACCTTTACCAAGGCGCTATTGGTGGTCACCCATGACCGCCAATGAACTTCTATGGAAGAGGTCCCTTTTTATAGTGATTATAATTTATAGTTTAGATAGTATAGATCACGTCTATACTCGTCATTGTACGGGAAGGGGTTATGGAGATTAATCCTCATAGCGATTCGTGATATATAATATTCCAGGCAGGATTTATGCTAGTCACGCTGTTATAGTTTTTCCGACTTCATCTACTCAGACTTTATCTCCCGTTCACCTGGAAGTATCGCGAAATACCTGCACGAGTTCTTACGCAAGGCTTAATGGAACTCGCGCTAATAGCCTACTCGATAATCACTACGATTCTACGATACCGCTTCGTCGATATCTAAATTCTCGAACTGCTCGAGCCAGCTAGCTCGAATTCCTCGTTCGTCAGAATTTATGTAGCTTCCCTCTCGCACGCCCCAACGAGAGAAAAATGGTGGAAGAAAATGGGAGACAGAAGAACTCCATTCGTGGAGCACCGTTTCGATGCTCACTCGTAGAATCCTCGAAGACACGCTTTCGGAGATAAGCCAGTGTGAGCGAAAGCATTCTGCAACTGTAACGTTAGCCAAGGGAACGTCGCGAAATATGAGAGTTGCCAAGGAACTTTGACGGAACTTGGGTTATCCCACGGCTGCCAATCAGCCTCTATGGTTACCAACCGCTCCCTCGCTGCTCCGTTTGTTACCCCTGTCCATAATCGGGCCACCGACGAAAAAACAACGTTCGTCCCTGATGAACAGGGTCCTTCCTTCCTTCAAAATGACCGAGGAGAGTCAGAAATTGCTCGAAGCTCCGGAGAGAGTTTGTTCGCTGGTCGAGAAGTTTGTTGATCAGTCGAATGAAGTACGCGGAAGAACGGGAAAAAGGGGGGAAAGGGAGCTTCGTAACAGAACCTAAATTTTAAAAGACTCTTGCGAATACTAAAGTCAGGGTAATAATATTAAACGAGATCGTTGAAAAGCGAGTACGAGATTAGTCGGCCATTATTCTAATTAAATACGTTTCGAAGAACCCGCGTTTAAGCGGTTAGCCGTGGCGCCCCCTTTTGAGAGCGCGCACCTTTGTGTCGCTAAAATCGAGCGACGACGAGTATACTCGTCGATCACAGAGTAAATGTCGCTGTTAAAATATTGGATCGAAAGGATGAGTTTATTTTATAAAATTCACAATTTCATTACTAATATTTACTTATTTGGTTAACATCTATTCTCTTATTAGTTAGTTTTCATGGATATCTACGAATTTTAGCGACCGTCAAAGAATAGCTAGGTAACTTCGGGCCAGCAGCCATCAATGGACTCAGCACCTGGTCAGCGTCACGCATATAGCGACCGTCAAAGAATAGCTAGGTAACTTCGGGTCAGCAGCCATCAATGGACTCAGCACCTGGTCAGCGTCACGCATTTGTCCCATGGCGGACCATCTCTGAAGAAACCCTATCGTAAATCAGCTTTCCGACTTGTGCTTTTGCCCCTTTTACGCTGACATCTAGAAAACGTTATCATCGCGCATAAATAAATTCGTTATGCGAACTGATAAGCTGTTTCAGCTGTTTTGAGTGCATCTCAAATTGTTCATATTTTTTATTTGTTTTATTCCGGCCTGGCCTCAAAATATTCTAAACATCTCGAAATTCGACAATACGTTTTATTTTTCACAAAAATTACAATTTAAATAACCAGTGGTCGCTATTTTTCACGCATGACGAGTATTCTCGTCGTGACACAAAATCCTGCCACTTCTGCACGACGAGTATACTCGTGGATCACAGCTAACTGGTTAAAGTTCCACGTACAGCAAACAGCGTTGCGTAAGTACCGCCGTAACGTTACAGAGTTAGGCTGGTTGAATCGCTTCTTGCGCCCTTTCACGAAAACAAAACCCAGTGTGCCGAAATCCCCAGGCCGCGCCATTGAATCGCTGGACAATCCACGCCCGATCCAATCCACACCGTCCACAATCATCGATCAACGTTCATTGAAGAAACGTAACCATTTGCCGAATCTTCGAACACCTCGTTCCGAATACCCGGCGTGCACCTAACCCCGTGAATCCAAACTAGAGTAGCGGGCCAAACAAACGGGCCCTCGAGCTCTTTCAGTCTTCCCAATTTACGCAACGCGCGTTCCACCACCGCGAGAGGGTATTAAATCGAAGCCCGCGCCTCTGCATACACGCTAATCGAACCAGGTGCCAATTTCCATGCACCCTTCGAGCCACCCACGTACAAAGAAAACAAAGCGAGAAGGAAGCAACGCGATGGGGACGAAACGAAAGGCTGTGCGCGGCTGAATGAGAGCAGCCGGGGAGCATTCATTATCGCTGCTCGCGAAATGGACGGAACACGGCGAAAATGGCCAGACCTGGTCGTGATCTTGGCGCATTCCGCTGGCAACTTTTGCCCGCGGAAAATCGAATATCCCCGGACAAACGAGTATTTATTGGAATACCATCTGAATGGGGCCAACTATCGTCCGCAGCAGCCCCGTTGCCTGCACTTTCCAGCCTTTCGCGTGCCCGGTCAAGCCTCCACCCCTCGTCCATCGTTATTTCCATCCGCCTTTCACTCGCGCAAACAAAGCGGGCTCTGCCTCTTTCTCCGTTTCGCTCCTGCTTCTTTCTCCGCTCGCTTCTCCGCTCGCTTCTCTGGCCGCTTCTCCGGCCGGTAGCGAAGCAGCCCGGCCCGATACGCCGTGGAAATTGGGTAGACATTGGAAATGAATCAGAGGGTGGAAGCAAGTTCAGGAGGGAAGCGCGGCCTTTGTGCCGCGAACGGGGCTCGAGTGCACTTCCGCGGAACACGATTTCACCGCGCTCGCGAGGGATGCTCCAGCTGTACCCTCGTGCAACCCCCGTCATTCCAGAAGCATCCTCCATCCGGCTGATCCACCTCTGCGTGGATCGTGGTACTCGTTCGATTTCCACGGGTCGATCGATCGCTCGCGTTAAACGTTGGCGAATTTCGATCGCCAAGATGGCGGCGGGGGGTTGCGAGGTGGTGGTCCAGGCAACTGTTGTGTTTCTACGGTGAATATAGTTCGTCGTGACGGCAAAATTATTTGTGATATATATATATATTTCTTTATTTAAGTATAATTTGGTATATATTTAATACATTGACTGCCGCACGCACGGCGCCAATATAAATATTTTATTATGCGACGCATATTATATTGAAATATTATTTACAATAGATACAGTGAGTTGCATAATCGCGTTTAATGTATTTTTCGTGATGGGGGTCACCGGTGCCCCCTGAGGCGCTGTAGACCATTTTTGCTATTATCAATTGTTTAATAACGCATTAAAAATTGTGTTAGAAATTCTGTTATTCAGATTCGGATTGCAGTGCTTTTATTTGGAACTAGAATTAGAGGTAAATGCTGCCAACCGGTGGCATTGACATATATACATGATTATGCCGTAATTACGGCGAGAGATTACGTGAACAGTTTATATATTGTAAAAATTTGAATACGAAATATTATGGTACTTTTGCGAAGTTTGAAATTCCTCGTTTCGCGTGAAGATATCGATGAAAGAAAGAAGATGCGAAAGTTAAAGAACGGCGAGCAGCCTCATTTGCGAATCTATTTCGCGAACGTTTAATGCATTTGTTGAAGTCCGATATTTCCACAAAAATTCTCCACTCCGTTCTTTTTTCCCCTCTGCTGCTTATCGGTGAATAAAAGAGAGGCTTGCTGCGAGAAACTAAGGCGAAACTCGACGCAGCCGGGGTTCTTTTAATTAAAAGAGACCGCGCCGTCATTTTTTCGAGGAAATTTTGTTTTCGCCGAGCGCCGCCGAGACGTGCTTAATTTATTTCAATTTCTAAGGCTGTATCGTTTTAATTAATTTCGTGCCACTTGTTTCTTCTCTTTTTTCCCTTTTCCCTCCTTTTTCCTCCCCTTCTTTTCTCTTTACCACCACGGCGAGCGACCGAGTTTGACTCCCCGAATGAAAGAAACCGCGTGATTATCTCGCGAATTTCTCCTTTTTCTCCTCCTCGATAGCCACGTTAATAAATCGTCGAATATTTCGCGAAAACCGCGCGACGAGACTGAGCAAGTTAACTCTCCTTAATTAAAAGAACCACGAAGCCTCGGTTTCGGAGCCATTTTAACCGCAAGCCCCGTACCCAGTTACGTATAACGTTAATAACGCAGGCTGCACGTGGGCGATCATCGAAATTGCTCGATCGATGCAATTTTAAATAATCCGTGTAAACGTTCAAATATTTCGAATACGAAATTCAGCGACCAGTACGTAAATAATATTTTCAACGACCCGGGACCGGGGGATAAACGATAAATCAAGATAAAATCAAATAAGATAAAAGAAAATCATTTCTCATTCGATATGTTTATAAAACCGATTAAATAAAACCGTAAATAAAAGAAATAAATTTCTGTATATCGATTTTCACCAACTTTCAAAATTTCAAAATCCGCGACGATCCTCCGCGTCGTCGCATAAATTACACCCCCGTGCCGCGAAAGGTAATAGACAGAACGACGTTCGATACAGCTACCAACGCTCGACCCTTTTCCACACCGAGATCGAGATCGAGCCTGTGAAAAACCGAGGCTCGACTGGCTCGCTAGAGTTTCCTCGGCAGCACCGAGGGTGAAACCGAAGAAGGTAAACAGGGGCGGAATTCGCAAAGTGGCTCGCGAAAGGTTTCTCGGCATAATGCGCAGCCAAGAAGCGAGGTGCTAGAGCGACGTGGCTTGGCTGTTAGTCGCCAGTAATTACGCGTTCCTGCCTTCGGTTAACGCGTTAATTATTTCCACGAGACGATCGCGGTCTTAACCCATTTGCATCCAAGCGCGGAATATTCCGCGAGCCACGACCGTCGCCTATCACCGAGCGCGTAATAATCCGCGAGCTGACGTTTTCCATTACCAGTTGCTGAATATTCTTCATATGCCACAGATCACGTTTGATCCCTTTTACGAGCATCGGTTCATTATATTCTTAACAAGTTTTACTTTTATCGTGAAAATCCTGTTAACTGCCATTATGAGTAGGTGCTGATACGCGCGCGGTGATACGGGCTAGTCGTCAGTTGAACGTCACTGATGCGACGTTCTGATACTTCTGTTACCGAAACACCAGCGACGTGGTACACACGTCGTCAGGCGATTGTTGCAGAAAGAAAAATGACGTGCGTAACACGTCAACTGTTAATGAAATTCTTTACCGAAGCATAGTTTCTGCTCGCACTTCATCGTCAGTTGATGCGTCTTTATATTCTCTTCCGGCACCCTCTGAACTGTACCTGAACGCACCCTGAAGTGATTTGCACTCGACTGTTCTGGCACGCGCAACCGTGAATTTCTTTGCACCGCAAGTGGTTAAGGATTCTCGGGTTTGTGGAGTGAACCCTCTAATATGGGAATCGATTAACGTTTTAATTCATTTTTCTGAAATCCTCCGTTTTCGAGACTGTGAGATAAATAGGGTACACCTGTGTTTCACTCCTTTGAGATGTCGAATCACCCATACACCGGCAAATGGTTACTTTGTCTTGGGCCTTGTTGGTTACTGAGTAGTTGCCTCTATAATGGTATATTTTCTTGAATTTCATGGAGAGATCTACAAACCTGCAAACTTCGGACCAAACCGGTGACACGAAGGACTTGCACTCTCCTTGTAAGTCAGACTTCATCTGGCACCAGTAGTGTAAACCACGGGGAAAGAGATTGAGGTGGGTCGCAATCAGTATGTCGGCGCTCGTCGCGGATGTCGGGACAATAATCACGGCGTCGTAGAAGGCTTCAAACTGTCCTGTGGTTCTCTGACTTAGGAGCTTTTAAAGCGGTCGAGTGTTCGCGGAAGGGGTAGAAAAAGACCGCCAACCTGCGCGCGGGAAGACCTAAGTTTTCGCGGGAAAGGTTTACGCGGGAACCGCCCTCGCGCGGGAAAGTCGTGATGACCGCCCAGGGAGGTCGTAAATTAAGACGACCGTTGGTCTGCAACATCGCTGCCCGGTTCCAGGCTAATCCCCGGCATGACATTGACGATAGCCAATGCCATCCGTGGGACAATGCCTGTTGACCTGCAGCGACTGCTGGTATGTTGCGGGGACGTACCCGGTGCACACTCGACCTTAATGTCCCTGCTCCTTTTGCATGGGCATAGTGGCGGAATCTTAGCCTCCACCAGATATTTCAGTAAAGCTTTGAAACCTAAGAAAGACCGAGTACGTTTATTTTATAACAGAAACGTCCTACGATTTTTGATTCTTCCGAGTTTTCGTTCAACGATCTAACCTTTCGATCATCGTTTCGAAACTCTCGTCACAGGCTGCACCAAAATATCCCGTTCCCCTTGGAACATCTCGACGTCACCGTTGAACGTTATCCCCGAGGATGTATCTCTCGTCGAAACACAATCGCGAGAACAGAGATCCGTCCGATACGAGGGAAAAACAGTGTCGCGTTCGATAAATCGTTTATACGACGTTTCGAGGTAATCCGCGCGGTTCCACTGGTTCGGTTATCGGGGCGTGGATCGATCGGACGAAAATTGAATTTTTCCGCGCGCACATCCGTTTGCTCGTGGCCTCGTTCCCGCGTTTCGCGCCAGCGAACACGGTGAAACCTGGCGTAACTTCGCAACGCGTAACCGATGACCGCGATCGTTCAGTGTCGCGTGCGAACCAGACATCGTTGCTAAATTAGACGTCGTTACGAACTTGCCGCGTGACTCATTTGACACGCGAGGTTCCCGGTGTGTGGATACACCGATCGTGGTTGCTAAGTCGGAGCTTCAGAGACAGGGCCAAAGATGAGGTTCCATTTGCTCGGAACGACTATGCATCCGATAATCGTGACACCTATGGTACTGACATGGTACTCGAACGTTAACCCGTTCCCGTATTTTCACGAGTCTGACTCATGATGCAGATTTTGGTCCAAACATGAATATCACGAGCCAGACTCGTGAACGGAATATTTTGATATAAACCTAAGAACTATCTTGCATTAGAATGCGTGTTTACCTATGTATAGAGAGGCACGAAAACTATACGGCTTTTGGTTTTAAGTGGGTGAGGTGCAGGGGGTGGACCAGATAAATAAGTAAATAGATAAGTAAATTAATAAATAAGAGGAGAGGGGGATGAGGGAGGAGTTGGACTTTCTAGCAGGCCCTGTCTTAGATGGGGATACTTAGACAACATAGGGACTTCTATTTAATCCCCTTCCCGTACAATGACGAGTCTGACTCGTGATGAAGATTTTGGTCCAAACGTGAATGTCACGAGCCAGACTCGTGAACAGGGTATTTTAATATAAACCTAAGAACTATCTTTTATTATAGAGAGGCACGAAAACTATACAGCTTTTGGTTTTAAGTGGATAAGGTGCAGGGCTGGACTAGATAAATAAATAAATAAATATGAACAGAGGGGGATGAGGGAGAAGTTGGACTTTCTAGCAGGCCTTGCCTTAGATGGGGATACTTAGACAACATAGGGACTTCTATTTAATCCCCTTCCCGTACAATGACGAGTCTGACTCGTGATGAAGATTTTGGTCCAAACGTGAATGTCACGAGCCAGACTCGTGAACAGGGTATTTTAATATAAACCTAAGAACTATCTTTTATTATAGAGAGGCACGAAAACTATACAGCTTTTGGTTTTAAGTGGATAAGGTGCAGGGCTGGACTAGATAAATAAATAAATAAATATGAACAGAGGGGGATGAGGGAGAAGTTGGACTTTCTAGCAGGCCTTGCCTTAGATGGGGATACTTAGACAACATAGGGACTTCTATTTAATCCCCTTCCCGTACAATGACGAGTCTGACTCGTGATGAAGATTTTGGTCCAAACGTGAATGTCACGAGCCAGACTCGTGAACAGGGTATTTTAATATAAACCTAAGAACTATCTTGTATTATAGAGAGGCACGGAAACTATACAGCTTTTGGTTTTAAGTGGATAAGGTGCAGGGCTGGACTAGATAAATAAATAAATAAATATGAACAGAGGGGGATGAGGGAGAAGTTGGACTTTCTAGCAGGCCCTGCCTTAGATGGGGATACTTAGATAACATAGGGACTTCTATTTAATCCCCTTCCCGTACAATGACGAGTCTGACTCGTGATGAAGATTTTGGTCCAATTATGAATATCACGAGCCGGAATCGTAAACGGAACATTTTCCTAAATATACCTTTGAAACTGTCGTATATTATGAAATATAATATATTTACAATATTTATAAAAGAATAAAGGATTAGAGTTTACTTCCACTTCTATTTCGGCTCCTATCGCGACTGTTTTCGGGCATCAGTCTGGTCTGTTGACAGCGCGTTGTCATCTACCGTTTGGGCCCGGATTTCGTCAAGCTAAATGGCACGAGAAGAGGTTAACATGGTACTATTTTCCGCTATTTTCATTAACTATCTTATCGGGAACTCTCCCATTCCCGAGTCTCTGACTCCGCGAAAAATTCCCCGGGCGTAATTACAGCGTCGATTTCGACCATGTCAAAGAGCCATTACCAGAACGCAAACCCGACCAGTAATAACCACGCGTCAAAATCCTTCAAAGTAATACTTCCTATACTCCCCGTGGGGCACGAGATTCCCGAAAAATGTCCGCGTAATCTCGCACCGGGACCGAAAACTCGTCGCGAGGACTGTTCGCGATCGTTTTCCCGCATCCCTTCGCCCTGCTCGGGGGTCGTTCCGTGGCCGGGCGGGCAAAAATTATTTAGAATTACCCGAATCCGACAAAACTGCCGGCCAAGATTCGCCTTGGCATAATGCGATCCGAAGAGATCGAGCGGCGAATCGGCCGTTCACCCGCGATATCGGCGTCTCGATCTCTCCGGGTAACGTCTTCGGCTCCCTCGGGGCGCTTTAATCCGGCCCTGGCCCGAAATCTCGCTCTTATTACCGGCCCACGAAAAGCTGGATTATCACTGTCTTTATCCCTGCCACGGCGCGCCGAAATTATATCGCGTCTTATCGATGCCCAACGATATGTCAACCCATCGATCAGGGTAATCGTCGATCCGTGCCGGTTGCTGCCGCTGCCACGTTTCCCCGTGAACGTGATGGATCGATGATCGCGACCGATACCAACCGTCGGACTAGGTCTCCGGATAATAATGTTGTCCGTGTGATTGGTTTTTAAGTAAAGGTATCGAGGCGTCGGTATCACGGAGGATGTGGGTTGCTGAGATTGGAAGCTCGGCGAGGTGAAGTTGGCAAAGTGGCAGGTTGATGAGGTTCAATTAGGGATTTTGGCGAAACGCGTGGTTTCGGTCCGAAGGGATGAAGAACTTTGGCTTTTATTTTCGTTACGTCCCCCTTCGAAACGAGTGTCTTTCAGCGAGTTTCGTTCGACAGAGTGGGCTTGCACCTAGTGCTTAGTTTGTCGGATCCGAGGTACATATTTACTTAGGTAAATTTACTTAGGCTCATAATTATTCGAACGACTTTCAAAAGATGGCGGAGCTTGCTCCAACGATTTGGATTTAAAATACGTGTAATTACAATTTTCGTGGACAGAGTGTAAGTAGCATACGTCGTTTTTACACCAACCCTGTATAATTTTAATTAATTTTTATGTTGTTTTTATATCGTAAGAGGAATCTTATTTTAATAGCGTCACCTTGGATCGGGATCTATCTTTGCTTCGAGGAAAATTGACAAGCTGGATAGTTCCTGGAAATTAGATTGAATGACGAATAAGAACCTTGTCGAAGGATTCGGGGGAACGCTTCTTCTTTTTGACAGTCCACCGTGTGCAGCACGCATCACGGGAAAACTCGAGCCTCGCTTCCATTTCCATTGCATTTAATTTGCAGAACCGCATAAATAAAAGCAACGCGCGTTCATCCTCCCGGCGATCGCTATTCTCCCAAGCACGGTGCTCGCAAAGTGGATAATCTTTCCTCAGAGAAATATCAAACGACCGGCGAATACTCGCGGCAACTACAGATCAAGATACTCGATGATCGAGGCGAAAAACCTTGGCAACGGTAATTTCCGCGGTAAATTGCTCGAAAGGTTCAAAAACTGGTCCACTCGGGCGGAAAAAACTCGAATCCGCGTTACGGGAGAAGCTGACCGGCGAAGAAGTGCACCGGGGCCCACGGTAACGTTGCAAAACACCATGGAGAATGTTCGCCGCGAGCGATCGGCGCGGGGCTACGCTTCGAAATCCTCAGCCGATCGCGAACGAACCGTGAAATCGATGAGACGAAAGTCCGAAACACGTTCGACACGCTCGAAACGGTTTACCCCCGTGAACCGATGGTGATTCATAGCGGTTCTGTTTCGCGTTCGTGCTTTCGCGCCGAGCGTTACGCGCCGCGACGCGGCAGACTGTGACGATAATGAGAGGCCAAGTTCGGGAACCAGGGTAAAAAGAGGAGGGAAGAAGCGTAGGAAGAGCACCCACGAAAAAGGATATTTCTCGGGACTAATGTTCTCGGAAGATCGTGGCCATTAGGCGACTTTACGGTGTTCCAATCTGCCAGAGATTCGAGCTAGGGTTGCTCGCAGCTGAATTCCGAGGCTCTGCCTATCGAGACCGAATCCTTGGATCATCGAATTATCCGCAAATGTTCGCAGGGTAACCGATTCGTTGCACTTCTGGAATTTTTAAATATTCTTTTGGATATTAATTTGTTATGTTCTGTCAAGGATGCTCGAATTATTGCAATGTCTATATCTGTTTAGGCAAATACAAATAATTAATACGTTCCGTGCCACGTGTACCATTTGTCGTACAAATCGTGGACAGACGGGTCCAATTTATTTCTCAATTCTATGCTTGGTACAAGGTAAATGTATAAATTTTACATTGCTGTTGTTTCGGGACACGATAAATTAAAAATAATAAATAAATAAATTTAATAAAATTATTAAAATGTTGGAAGACAGTGTTATACAATGTCACTTTTGTCTTAACTGTTTGAGGCACGCTGGAATCAAAAGTGTCCCACCTTTTCGATGCACCATAATGTATGGTGAGACATTTTTAGTCCCACCTCGAAATATTGCAATACCTTTATATTTCGTCTTATTTACGTAAAGTAATTGGTAATACCTTCGACAAATGATTCGCTTGTGTTGGCAACATTCAACATGCCAGTACAGGTTCGTCAATTGTTGCAAGCGAAAGGTTTATCGCGACAATCATGTTTTCCTGGTTCTATGCGAAAAATCGTAAAAATAAGTTAATTTTTATAAAAATTAATTCTATGCCAATTTTCTACGCAATAAAATTTCTGTGTAACGTGGGTCTATTTTATTATCTGAAATCCTGTGTCGCAGAGTTAAAAGAAGGGTGTAAGGGCGTGGACAAAGCAGTCTGCGAAGAGTGTATCATAATTCAGAGCAGAATCAGTGTAGAATTAGATTACCCTTAAACTGAGCAATAGTTCGTATCTTAAATATATCCTTATTAAATTTATTTTTATTCAATTCAAAACCGTGTTCTTTGTGCTGTTCGTCTCGGTCCCCAATTCCTATCCCCCAACCTTACAAAAGTAAGACGAAAATATACGGTATAGTAACACAATATAACACGATATAAATCAATCATTAAAATTTTACTTTTTTATAACGAAAAACAACCTCGAGTGCATAGGGTTAGAAATACTATCACACCCTTATCGCATTTTTTAAATAAAACTTCCAAACTTGATTAATCTAGGCATTTAAATGACATCTTCCTGTCACTTTTAATCGTGAAGCACATTAAAAATCGTACGAAAATTCGCAGAGCATTTGGCACATCTCGTGCTGGGAAAAATTGAGTAGTATGACTATCCGGTACTCGAAGCCATTAGCATGATCGCGTTAACTTGCTCGACCTTCCATTTCTCCTATCGCTTTTATCAATTTCATTCGCTCCCCTGGAACTTCAAGTTCCCCTCGCATTTCCGAGCGTTTCATTCTCTCCGCGCTTTTCGAAGGACTCCATTTTTTACCGGCCACTTTAAAATCTCGCTTTTGCTCGGTGTGCGCGTAAGATCTCAATTTCGCTCGCTCTCGCGAAATACGAAATCTCCGTTCCTCTCTTTCCTCGCAGCATCCCTCTATCTCTCTCTTCCTTTTCTTTAAACCGCTGTTTTTTTCACTCCGCGTCTCTGTAAAACCTCAATTCTCGCTCGCCTCCGTAAAACCACGACCCTACGTTTTAGCTTTTTCTGAAACCACTATTTTTTTTTTTTTTTTTAATCCACTGTCCCGTTTTAGACTCGCTGGCTCCCCTAAATATCCGCTCTTCGACCCTCGTCCGGATCGTCGGACCACGATGATTGCGTGGGATCAAGCACTCGCGAACCTCGTCGCGTTTTAGGCAGATCGTGCATAGGGGTTGCTCTCGTAGGAAAGCATTTTAATGGGAAAAATAGGGAAGAGAATCAGCGTATTATGCTCGTAATAATTTTATGAAGGACGTGGAAGGATCAGGTAATGTTAGGAGAATGGAGATGCAATATTTGAACGCGGTAAGAGATCACTTCGTGATGATTTCGTTTCTCTGGGTTACACAGGCTACGGTAGTACCCAGAGAAAGTTTCATGGCCGCCGTCAATGGCCAGTAGTAGTACCGAAGGGGTTAATAAACATTTATATAGTATTTCCACCGTTTCCACTGGCCACTGTTTCTTTGCATTGCAACTTCTTAACACTGTGCCATCCGGTGGCACACCACGTTGGTGTCATGCGAAGATTATTGAGCAAATGCCGGTGACACCACGTTGGCATTGGACGTGCAGACGGCATAGCGCTAACAATATTCGAAGAATCTATTGACTTCAGCGAAAGCGGAGTTTCTCAACCTGTTTTGTGAGAAAATCGTCGACAATCGGGCCCAAGCGGTCGCTAATAGACGGATGGCGGTGGTTTTGTGATTGCGATGGCTCATGATCGTCTCGATCATTAGACGATTCTATGTGAGTCGAGGATTCACAGAGGATTTGCGAGTAAGCCCCCTTCGAGTAGGAATCCATCTACTAGCGAGGGTGAGAATGATGGTCTCTACACTTTCTTTAATTTTTACCCTTTTATTTTATATTAACCCTTTGCACTCGACGATTTTTTGGTTAAAGAAGAGTAGAAAATCAATGATTCTCTATTAAAAAACTGACGATACTTTTTTGAGCAGTAAATAAAGAATTGTACAATAATAGAATTGTAGAATTATTTGATTTCTATACCTTGCATCCTGTTACATTATTTTAAATTTGATATATTAATTAATATCGAGCTTCGAAATCTTATCAAATGGTGACTGAAGGGCGCCTCTCGAGTGCAAAGGGTTAACCCTTTAATTTTATCCAAGTCCCTTCGGTCCCCCGAACCACACCTCCTATATTGGTTAAAAGTCAAACTTGGAATAGTATTTCCTTCGCGTTCTTTGTCACTCGATACACCTGTATAGTAATCGACTGTACACGAGATCGACTTAGTACAAAATCGTCGCTATTAATTCGCAGCCAATGAGGCAGCTCAGCCAACAAGGTTCCCATAAATTTTTAATCTTTCCTCGTTATTTTTCCATATCAATTTATTTTCGTTATGTCGCCTAATTTTAATTATCCTTTCCTATTTCAATTATATTTGGCATCAAGTATTTAAAGTTCTAACTACGAAGCACTGCCCTGAACCGGAAAATTCGTCATTCGCGTTCGTAACTTCCCCAAGAGACGCCAGAAACGCTTGCAATGCTCGTTCATCCCCATTTCGACCGAACGAGCCACTTCCGGCCTTTCTCAGCTATCTTCCGCCCACGATGACGGTTCTTGCTAGTCACGATCGACCGTGAACGACGCGAAAGTTGCATCGGGTGTCGCGGAAGGCCCAGACCCTCCGACCTTGCAGGTATTCCGCGCGGTAGCCGCGGATCGATCACGGAGGCCGAGCGATCGATCATTCTTGGCCCGTGGGCCGCGACACTGTTAGGGAGATTTTGGTGCATATAAGTGTCAAATTTCGATGATCGATGGCCAGCAATAATTTGCTGGCGAACACGACGTCGCGGAGGAGAGATACACCAGCCATTGGGTACGCGGGTCAACTACCAAGAATCGATCCCGCCGAGTTTTTTCCTCGGGATTCGACGAAACCGTGTTCGTAGTGGCCCTGCCATAAGCTCGTCGCGCTATATCCCGAGCGATTTTGTCCCTGGGTGGAGACTGTTCTTCATTTTCTTCGAGCTTCTTCGCGACCACGGGGTATTGTAAGAAAGAGGGTTGGAATTGCGAGATTGAGCCCTAGAGGGTGTCCAAAATCAATTAATTGGATAATTTGATATTTAAATTTATTTGTAAGGTTTGAAATCAATAAGGAGATGCAAGGTGAGAGATCATTCTCTGAGCGAAGTTGCTTTGCAATCGCTCGTGAAATAATTCTTCGAAATGAGATTTTAGAGTAAATGTGGTAATTAGAATAATCTACCGTTAATTTATCGTATAGGAGAATGAGACTGATATATTTTCGAGCACGCGTTATATCGGTTTAGTAACATAAACACATTGGAGATTAAATTTTCAACCAGCGAAGCTTCGAATTATACCTTTTCTGTGCCATGAATAACCGTGATCTTATAATAATGCATCCATCTATCTCTGTATCTATAATCGTCATTCTACACCTGAAATCTATACGGTGAAATATAATCCACTGTTATTTAATGTTATTTAACCCCGCTCATCCGCCATATCGAGCATGTTTGAGGCAAGGATTTATTCTAAACAAACGGTATTTTGCCCGATAAACTCGACTAATCACTAAATAATTATATTGCTCATATACATCGTACTCGCGCAACGAAACGTAGCATCTGTTCCATTCAGCCATGATCATCCACGTCCAATCTGTTTCATCAATGATACATTTGTATTCCTTTCGCGACTAGTCTCGGCGACCAATCTACGGTTACTATATTTATTTCACTTTGATACGTTATTTCACGGTAGCCATCGGACACGAAGCACCCTGCCACCGGATTAAATGATCGAGCGGCACACAAAAGTTAATCGCGCGAGGCAGGATTATTCGATCAACGAGGTCGTCCAATTCCGTAACTTTGTTTCGCCGGGTCAATTTTTCCAAGTTCCTTCGCTCGTACATCTCATTCCTGACTTTTCCCCAAGCGGCCACTCTCGAGTTATCCAGCACGTGTGCAGACTCCGAACACGCTCCGGGCGCGGGATTCAATTCCGCCGCGGAATCTCGCCGCTCCATTTTTCTAGCTTCCCACGCGTTCTAACGACACGACACGACGCACAGCGGGGAATTTCGCCGAGAAGCTGACCAAAATGTGAAGACATCGTTTGATTTCTGGAGAAATTGGGGTCTTTGGAGCTTCCAGGTTGCTCATTACGACTTCTACGTCAACAGTAAGAGGACGAGAAAATTTGGAAACTGTTTTGGCAAACAGAAATTGATGTTATGGAATACGTATAATGTCGATGATGTTTTATCTAGTGAAAATGAAGGCTAAGTTTGAGACAATCTTAATCTACATTAATATGCATAGCCATGAATGCGTGGCTCTCAGTTTGGAATCATTTTTCGAGGAAAAATTTATGACGGCATCATTCTCACCCCCGCCTTTAGATAAATCTCAACTTCAAGGAGGTTCGAGAATTTTTTCGCAAGTCCACGATAATTTCTCCGCTTCCTATATGTAGAATTTCCAAAATTTCTTATAGTATCCCTGCCTATGTCAGGGGCCTGCTGGGTACCCTTATCGATGAGTCCACTAGCCGGCCCAGGACGAAATGCATCCCTTCCTTTTCCTTTCATCCCTTCTAGCACTACGTTATTTCTCAAAAATTCTCCGTCTACAAATTTCGTAGGACTGGCATGAAATCCTCTGCCAATTCCAGCGATTTTGTATTAGGCGAATATAACATGAGAGGAGGTATTCCATGGACAAAACTTTCACAGCCTCGATGCAAAACTACTGACCAATTTTGCGACTTTGCATTAGGCGAACATAATACGAGAGGAGGTATTCCGTGGACAAAACTTTCGCATTCTCCGTGTAAAATTGCTGCCCACCTTTGCCGTTTTGTATCAGGCGTACATAACACAAAAGGAGGTATTTTGCGAACAAAGGATTCACAGGCTCGGTGTAAAACTATTGACCAATTTTACGATTTTGTATTAGGCAAACATGATGTGAAAGGAGGTCGCTCGACTACCGATTCCAAGAAATGACGTTATTCCCAAGAATTTCGTGGACAACACTTTTACAGCCAGTGCGAGAAGGCTTTGGCCAATTTCACGATTTTGTATCAGGATAACATGACATGAAAGATCGCTTGCCGAGTCAGTTCCAAGAAATGACGTCATTTCTGAGAATTGTGAGGACAATACTTTTACCGCGCGTGGACAATACTTTTGCCACTTCTGGACAATACTTTTACCGCGACTGGACAATACTTTTACCGTGACTGGACAATACTTTTACCGCGACTGGACAATACTTTTACCGTGACTGGACAATACTTTTACCGCGACTGGACAATTCTTTTGCCGCGACTGGATAATACTTTTGCCACTTCTGGACAATACTTTTGCCGTCTTTGGACGATACTTTTGCCGCCTTCTTCGACAATACTTTTGCGGTCTCGGCTAAAAATTTCTGGCCAATTTTGCGATTTTGTATCAGGAGATTATAATATGAGAGGAGGTCTGTCGTCGAGACAGTTCCAAGAAATTACGTCATTTCCAAGAATTCTCGGACTATACTTTTATAGCCCCGCCGTAAAATTTTCGGCAGATTTCGCGAGTTTGTATCAGGATAATATGACATGACAGGAGGTCGTTCGCCGAGACTGTTCTAAGAAATGACGTCATTTCCAAGAATTCTCGGACTATACATTTACAACCCCGCCGTAAAATTTTCGGCCGATTTCGCGAGTTTGTATCAGGATAACATTACATGATAGGAGGTCGTTCGCCGAGACTGTTCCAAGAAATGACGTCATTTCCAAGAGTTCTCGGTCAATACTTTCGCAGCTGTGCCGTAAAATTTTCGCCGGATTTTACAACTTTGTATCAGGATAACATGACATGATAAGGGGTCGCTCGTCCGGACAATTCCTGGAAATGACGTCATTTCCAAGATTTCCCTGGACAATTCTTTTCCTTCTTTGCAGTAGATTTTTATTATTTTACTTACCTTATACTTACCTTATACTTACCTTAACTTACCTTACTTACCTTCCTTACGTACCTTCCCTTACTTGCGTTCATTTCTTTACAAGGAGAGTGCAAGGCTTTCGGGTCACTGATTTAGTTGATACTCTGCAGGTTTCTAGATATCGCCATGCAGTTTAAGAAAATATATCATTATAGCGGCAACTACTCAATAACTTTTGAGATATTTACGATTAAACTTTGATTACTCGGTGAATTACAGATTTATTTTCAGTAGTTTTTATTTGGAGTTGTAGACTAATGGTGATAGTAGAGAATTTCTATGCTCAAGGACTGCGATTCGATTCCGGTTCATAAGTTTGTATTTTTTTTTCAATATATTTTTTATTTTGTATTCATTTTTCGCTTATGAAAACATTGTAAATAAAATTTCTTAATAAAAAAATTTATTTTTTACCCTTTCTTATGCCAGTATATATTTACTACTTAATAATAAAAATATTATGCAAGGAAAACACTTTTTTATAGCAATCCCATCTACTAGTAACTAATTA
>NW_016910563.1:158698-159677 GCF_001483705.2 Eufriesea mexicana
TTTTATAATTTCATTGCAAAGCTGGAACTTCAGGCTGCATTCCTATATAATTTTCGTAAAGAATTTAGCTCTAAATTGTTAGTTATTAATTTTTGTTTGATGGCGTCTATCATTTCGTAACGACGACCATCACGATCTTCCGTGAAAATATTTAATACTCAACGAAACTAGAAGCAAAATGTGCTCAAAAGTTATATGAGAAGATTCATAAGAACATTGTTTTTCTAATGAGTGCATAAAGTTTCATAAATTAATTGCGTAAAGAATAGTAATTAATGAAAAACCAATGGCGTTGTCGACAACAATTCAAACACTGCGTAGAATAATCATTAGTAATTAATTAATTAGGGACAATTTTATATCGAAAAATATATTAGAAAGTTCTTGAAGGATCTGCCTTTACGATGCAATTACAAAAGTTCATGAATTAATCGCAGGAATTGAGTAATTAATTAATTTTCTAATAAAAATTCAAAAAGAAAGTCAGCGCCATTTGGAAATTAATTAATTACTCAATTCCTGCGATTAATTTACGAACTTTTATAATTGCATCGTAAAGGCAGATCCTTCAAGAACATTCTAATATATTTTTCGATATAAATTTGTCCCTAATTAATTAATTATTAATTATTATTCTATGGAGTGTGTGAATTGTTGTCGAAGATGCCATTGGTTTTTTATTAATTACTATTCTTTACGCAATTAATTTATGAAGCTTTATGCACCTATTAGAAAAACAACGTTATTGCGAATCTTCTCATGTAACCTTTGATCACATTTTGCTTCTGGTTTCGTTTAGTATTAAATATTTTCACGGAAGGTCGCGATGGTCGTCGTTACGAAATCATAGACGCCATAAAACAAAAATTAATTACTAACAATTTAGAGATAAATTCTTCACAAAAATTAAATAAGAATGTAGCCTGAAGTTCCAGCTTTGCAATGAAATTATAAAAGTTCACAAATTGTTTACGGAAAT
>NW_016910563.1:160023-161731 GCF_001483705.2 Eufriesea mexicana
CCAAATCATAGATGGCGCTGATCGCAGGCGGTAAAATTTTTATTTATTCGGCAGTAGAAAATTAATAAATTCCCAAGTTTTTCTAATTAATTCATGAACATTTATAGCTACGCAGCAAAGTTGGAATTATAGGCAACATTCATATACAGTATTTAATTTAATAATTAATACTTACATCAGCAATAGGTTTTGTATTTCCTGTAGTAAATAAGATTGCTATAGAAAAGTATTTTTCTTGCATAATATTCTTATTATTTTGTAATAAATATATACTAACACAAGAAAGCCTAAAAAATAAATTATTTTATTAAGAAATTTTATTTACAATTACAATCGAACCACGGTCCATTACCACAGGAATTTTCATCTATCGCTGTTAGACCACGACTGCACTTGTAAAGTGATGGAAATAAATCTGTAATTAAGGAAGTGATGAAACTTTAATCATAAATATCTCAGAAACTATTGAGTAGTTGCCGCTATAATGATATATTTTCTTAAACTGCATGACGATATCTACAAATCTGCAGAGTATCAACTAAATCGGTAACCCGAAGCACTTGCACTCTCCTTGTTAGCTTAATTCCTCTTCATTTAAATATCTTTTAAACAGATATTGCCCAATCATATTTTCAAATTCCAAAGAGAACATTGAAAATTTACAAGAGATAAGAAATATCTTAAACTATGTGCGCAGCTCTTAGCTTGGTCTCGTTTTCCAAAAATTATTTTTTGGAGAACGATACCAATTACCAGGTCACTAGAGTCTTGAGAAACCTAAAAGCTAAAACAGAATATATTATTGTTAATATGTAGCTGAAAGGAAAGTGATTAGTACGAGGAAACCATCAAGGTTAATAACGAAATAATGGAACGCGCAAGCCAACGACGAGACCTGAGCAACACAACTACGAGACAGAACCATTCCAACGGTGATATATAAACATACCAACGAGGAAGCGCTCGAGTATTATACGAAATACTCGAACGCTCTAACGAAAACAAATCGAACGGAAGTCGTAAAATTTGTGGAAGGAAAGATATAGCCAACGATGAGACATAAGTAAACCAACGACGAAGCATTCGAATATTACACGAAATATTCGAATTCTTAAGTAAAGATCAATAGAATGAAAAGAATAAAATCTGAAAAAGAAAAAAATATTAAAACCTGAAAAAATAATAAATTGGACCTGAAAAAAAAAATTATTAAGAACCTAACGATGAGATAAAAAGCCCAACAATGAAATATAAACAACCCAACGATGAGATATGAACAACCCAACGACGAGACATTCGAATATTATACGAAATATTCAAATGTCCAAATATAAATAAATATAAATGAAAAATACTATCTGAAATAAATAAAAATAATTAATACCTGGAAAAATAAAAAATAATTAAAATCTGAAAGAAAAATATAATTAGCAGCTGAAAATAAAAAAATTATTAGTAAATTGTTTAAGGGGGTGAGGTGTGGGTGGGGTAGCCAGCCCCAACCTCACTTCGGACCTCACCCCCATTCCCGCACACGAAAAATTTAATGTTTCACTCCCGATGCCGAACTGGCAAATGACTCGCGCAGCGTCGCGTCGCCCTTTATATAGCCTCCGATCGGCCGATCCCCCCACCCCTTTCGCAATTTTTCGAACTTATTAATTATTAATTTTCCGGTCTCACGGCCAATAGTTTATTTATTTTTTTA
>NW_016910563.1:161972-169306 GCF_001483705.2 Eufriesea mexicana
TATTTGCTAAACGAGGGGGATAAAAAAATGATAAAGAATTTATAAATTTCGCTGCAAGTTAGGTAGCTTACCTTTGTACAGATAGCGCGCACATAATACTTAATCTATGAATCTATCTTACGATTACTTAAAAGTAAACGCACGCATCGTTCATTGATGTGTCGCAACTAGAGTCTTGAGAAACCTAAAAGCTAAAACAGAATATATTATTGTTAATATGTAGCTGAAAGGAAAGTGATTAGTACGAGGAAACCATCAAGGTTAATAACGAAATAATGGAACGCGCAAGCCAACGACGAGACCTGAGCAACACAACTACGAGACAGAACCATTCCAACGGTGATATATAAACATACCAACGAGGAAGCGCTCGAGTATTATACGAAATACTCGAACGCTCTAACGAAAACAAATCGAACGGAAGTCGTAAAATTTGTGGAAGGAAAGATATAGCCAACGATGAGACATAAGTAAACCAACGACGAAGCATTCGAATATTACACGAAATATTCGAATTCTTAAGTAAAGATCAATAGAATGAAAAGAATAAAATCTGAAAAAGAAAAAAATATTAAAACCTGAAAAAATAATAAATTGGACCTGAAAAAAAAAATTATTAAGAACCTAACGATGAGATAAAAAGCCCAACAATGAAATATAAACAACCCAACGATGAGATATGAACAACCCAACGACGAGACATTCGAATATTATACGAAATATTCAAATGTCCAAATATAAATAAATATAAATGAAAAATACTATCTGAAATAAATAAAAATAATTAATACCTGGAAAAATAAAAAATAATTAAAATCTGAAAGAAAAATATAATTAGCAGCTGAAAATAAAAAAATTATTAGTAAATTGTTTAAGGGGGTGAGGTGTGGGTGGGGTAGCCAGCCCCAACCTCACTTCGGACCTCACCCCCATTCCCGCACACGAAAAATTTAATGTTTCACTCCCGATGCCGAACTGGCAAATGACTCGCGCAGCGTCGCGTCGCCCTTTATATAGCCTCCGATCGGCCGATCCCCCCACCCCTTTCGCAATTTTTCGAACTTATTAATTATTAATTTTCCGGTCTCACGGCCAATAGTTTATTTATTTTTTTAATGTTATTATAAATATAGGTTGCGAGCAATTTGTTAGTAACAATATTAATTTGTTATTAACAATCGGTGTAATAATTTATAAACTTTTTGCAAGTTATCGGTACATTTTAACACGTGTTACACCATAAGTTCAAGTAATAGCCAATAATTTATTAATTTTTGCACTCTTATTACAAATATACGTCGCGGACAATTTATTATTAACAATCGATTTAATAATTTATAAACTTTTTGCAAATTATCGGTACATTTCAACACGTATACGTTGCACGTTCAACTAACATCCAATAATTTATTAATTTTTTCACTCTTATTATAAATTTGCGTTGCGAGCAATTTGTTATTAACAAAATTAATTCGTGATTAACTATAAATATAATTTACAAACTTTCTTTGTGCTCTTACAATATAAATTTCCGTGTTGCATTTATATTTTGCGTCTTCACCACATTTTTAACATGCATATACACACATGATCTAAAAATTCGGACATTTAATTATATTCACCGAAATTTATTAATTAACAAATAGCGCTATAGTAACAAAACGTAGTGTTACATTTGAACAATAGAATTTTTACCTGCTTTCTGGGCAAAAGACGACGCTGCGCGTCGTCGCGTACGAGCGTTCGGAATACGTGTCAAAGAGAGGCAGCCGACCCGCTCTCGGGATTTAAGATTATTGAATATTCACAATCCGAGCGTACAGCACAGGGCGAAAGATCGATCCCTTGCTGGGGGTTAGCTTCGCTTCACGGGGCTATAACTCATCGTGAACTATGGACTCGGAGCGGGTAACTAGCGACCCAGTGTGTCGACGATTATGGCTCGGCTTTCAGTGGATACCTCGAACTAAACAGGACACGGAGGTGTACTAACTTTATGGCTCGACATACTTTGAATTCTCTTCTTTACGCGTCCACCATCCTGCTGCTGGAAGAACGCTTTCCACTTGTTTTGGATTATTGCATTATCGAGTATTGGATATATCACTAGAACTACCGATCTTTAATGGGTACCCATCTATAACTGGGAAAATTCTGGGACCAGTCACTTTGACTGGGTTGGTAGTTCTAGTGATATATATATTTATAAATATTTTGTTAGTATGATCACTTTATATTCTTGATATGCTTTATTCAAGAATGTACCTCAGTGATAGCGATTGATATAATACAGAATGTATATATCTTGTTATCAAATGGACATGACCTAACTGTTCTACCTCGATTCTGAGACTAGACTGACTGACCCTAGGAAGGTTCTCAAAGACCAATGACTCTAGCCTAAGGCAAAACTCATGCAAGAATTTCCTGATGCCAGAATAGAGGCTCGTAGGGTTCAAACCTGTATCACATAGTTGATTCCAACATATATATCTACATAAAATTTTTCTGCATATTTGAAAAGGAATTTAACCCTTTGGACTCGAAGATTTCTTCGTTGTGAAGATGCAATTCTTTTATAAGTCACTGATACTCTTTATGCTAAAATTGAAAAAAGAAAATCGTGAATTTGCGTAAGAAACAAAGGAATAGAATAATTTTATTTCGATGTTCTTAATATAATTATCATCGTTCATTATTTAAGTTATAGCATTAAAACAAACGGTGACTAAGAGTCATCTCTCGAGTGCAACGGGTTAAGTATTACATTTTCAGGTAGAATTTAATTTTTATCGAACAACTTTCTTTTAAAAGATTGTTCGTCTTTTTAGAAATATTAAAACAGGAAAATTTTATAGTATCGAAGATCCTAATTATAATTGAAAAATTAAGTTCTCATAGTTTTGTTAAAAGTCTGTACGTTTTTTGTTAATCATTCGAGCGAAAGTACAAAATTTCATCGTTTTCTTCGTTTTAAAAGGAAGAATAGTTTTTCGAGAAAGGGTTGCTCCAATTATATTATTCGAGAATTATTTAGTAATCAGATGCTTTGTTATTTCGTTGCGAAATAACTCGAGGAAACCTGCACCGAGTTCCCGATCACGTATCAAAAAGAAAATCCAAAAGAGAAATTTATACGCGTATCTATACAATATTGTCTGCTCAATTCTATAAATCTTCCTGCACTTCGCAACCTCTCTGTTTCGCATACCACAGTGGACGGTAACGGTCGTTTATGCTCATCTCCACAGTCACTCATACCGATCAGTGAGCACAAAATTCTCCGAAATTGCCGCAAATAACATTTTTCTCTAACATTTAACATCCAGCCAAGCCTGTTAAAATCAAGGATGGTACTCTGCATTCGCTGAATCCGAAATTCTCTTTGGGGTTGGCAATTTGTTTATTTTCATATCGGGTTCAAATACGAGGTGCTGATAAAATACGGCTCTCTATATTAACATTTCATCGACCACGCTCGTGTTAACACGGTTTCGATTTTATGTAAAATTTCCTTCGTTTTGCGTTAACACGGTTCGACTTTATCCCTCGTAATCGTATTTTCTAAAATATCCGCTTCTCTGGAATTTTAATCACGATACGTTATTGGATATCGCGATCGTCCACCGAATCGATAATTAAAAAAAAGTTCGCGAATTTTTGTAGAATAATTTCTGTGAAACGATTAAGCCCTTACGCGGTTAATGAATCGCTAAATTTGTTCGATGAGAACAGAATAGTGCCAAAAATTCATATGGGTTCTAATTAGGTCTTGTTAATCATTTGTTATAAAGAACATTTTATGATATTTTATCAGCTTATCTTTCTTTTAATTAGATGTTTACATAAATAAATTCCCTTGTCCAAAAATAATTTCGATTTTAATTATTACCGAATATGTAAGTGTAAGTATTGAGTATTAACTTGTCTAGTGTAAATGATATTTAAAAAATGTTTAGAAGAATGTGTGAAAATTAAATTGTTTTCTGAGAAACGTCAAAAAATGAACACGTAAAATTATTAGTTATCACGTTGATTGCCATGATGATCATCGGTGACCGGCGCCTATTTTCTCAGTGGGGCCATGATGGTCACCAGTGTTTGACGATACTAATTTCTTAAATTTATATTGTGTGAAAATTAAATTGCTGTCTCAGAAACGTAAAGAAATGAACACGTAAAATTATTAGTTATCACGTTGATTGCCATGATGATCATCGGTGACCGGCGCCTATTTTCTCAGTGGGGCCATGATGGTCACCAGTGTTTGACGATACTAATTTCTTAAATTTATATTGTGTGAAAATTAAATTGTTGTCTGAGAAACGTAAAGAAATGAACACGTAAAATTATTAATTATCACGTTGATTGCCATGATGATCATCGGTGACCGGCGCCTATTTCCTCAGTGGAACCATGATGGTCACTAGTGTTTGACAATACTAATTTTTTAAATTTATATTTGTTTTATTCTAGCCAATTTGAAATTAATAACTTTGAATAGAAGACATCAATAATTTGCACCATTCTTTTTTGCCATATTGTTTGATAAATCATCATTATATCGTAAGAATAATGGAAATTTCATCGTGGCCCCCTGAATATACCATATAAAAAGGACATCATTTGGCAGTCAAAGTGTTATTAAGAATGATCGAGTGAAAGAAGAAACTTTTGGAAAGAGTACAGCGATTTTATTATTTCTAATAGTTTATTATTTAAATAATTTAACACTTTGACTGCCACGCACTTTTTGTATAATACGCTTAGGGGATCATGATAAAATTTCCAATATTCTTACGATACAATAATGAATTATCAAACAATATGGCAAAACAAAAATGGTGCAAATTATTAATGTCTTCTATTCAAAGTTCTCTATTAATTTATATTGTTGAAATATTTAAAAACTGGTTAGATATGAATAATTTTAAATTAAATACGAATATAAATTTAAAAAATTAGTATCGTCGGACACTGGTGACTACCATAGACCCACTGAGGAGACAAACGCCAGTCACCGATATGATCATTACCATAATAGTCAACGTGATAATTGAAATATATTTTATGATGTTGGAAAGCTAACGCTATTAATCGAGATATCTCACATCAATACGTTTATACTAAACTGTTTTTGTGCTAATTACTCACACATGTAAGATTGTGTACGTATCGGTCGCTAGCTAAATTCTATTGTTATTACGATCTTGTCTCTAGTCTCTAAGCTATCGTTGTACAGCGCACACCGAGCGAGTCACATAATATTAAACCGTTCCTTTTTTGTATAATTTGTGTTCTTTCCTTTATAAATCCACTGCCATACCAAATTCTATCATTATCGTATTTGCCTTTTGTTACTGTGACATTTTTCCACTACGCATAAGCTGTTTCATAATAGAGTATTTATAGCATAACTCTTATTTTAATACCTTTATTTTCGATAATTCTAAAGACTTTATTATTTTGTATTACGACTGCAACTCCGATGGTTAGACGTGTCTCGCCGCTTTCCAGCGGATTACGTCATATATCTAAATGCAAAAGTACAGAAAATTTGCAGCTACTAGACCCCACACATTGGACCCACGTGTGACAGACCCACCGGAGCGATGAACGAACACCTACTTACAAATCACGTCATTGACTACCGAAAAGTCATTTCCTCGATAGTTTCCCACTCCTCAACCAAAAGTCCTTCCGGACACACCCACGTCCAATCAAAAATTGGATTTTTTCTCCACTACTTTTTCTACCTCCTCCTATTTTTCCTCCATTAACATCTACTTTTAACCAATCGAAACAAGCTCGAGGAAATACCGAACAAACGAGGAAACATTACAAGAATCAAAAAACAGAAATCAGTGCGTACTTGATACCCATCACCGAAACATATTGTAAATATCGTAAAACACGTGTCCGAAACGATACTCCGCTAATGTTTATACGAGTTACTCGTTTAAGAGCTCTCATATATTATTATTCTATATATTCTTCTATATATCTCCCATTAAACGCATTTTCTCTAATCTTTCGTTTATTTCGATCTCCAGATAAATTCCCTAGTCCAAAGATAATTTTCTTTCCAAGGTAATTTTTATTTTCCTCAAACTTTCCTTTCAGTCCGAATATTCCAAAGAACGCGATACACAGTAACCTACCACAAAGAACCACTCGCATGCTCGCATCGAAGGTTCCTCCTTACGTTTCAACGGTCCTCTCGCGCAAGCCTCGAGCGTCTGCAAGCGTCTGCAAGCGTCTGCAAGCGTCTGCAAGCTTCTCGGCTGCTCCGCCGGAAAAGGGAAAGCCGTATTTTTCTCGCATCGAACCATGCAGAATCCCGTCAGTCCCCGTCCACAGTCACGTTCCGAATCTCGACAATAGCGTATGTCGAACGGTTTCCCGTAATCGTATTAAGGTGCGTGCAATTAGAAACCGTAGGAGTATAATTAAATGAAATTACAGGAACGCGTTGCGTCGCATCCACCCGTTAGATTCGTGGCAAGTAGCTACGTCGCTTATCGCGAAATTAATTTAGTCCGTGACACGCGAAGCGACAAGAGTGAGCAGGAGTGCGCGCGCGCCATCGCGTCCGTTCGCTTCTCGTTACAGCGTTACGCATTGCAACATTGTGTTCAACGCGAAATGGCAAGCACGCTCGTTAAGCTGACAGATATTCCATTGTTTTCGTCCACGTGCCACTTCACCCGCGATGGAAAATAATTGACGTGTCAAATAGCGAAATAATTCGCAAATTCTTCGTTCGGACCATAAGTGTCTCTAGATGAAACTAGATTTTGAGGTTGTGGATTTGGTACGACCAGAAATGAATATCGAACAAGGTTCGAGTAAAATCGAGGAAGGTAGAGTTCCCAAAAGCTCCTAGTATTTATACAGGATTAAATGTTTTATTTCTTCAATTTTGGATTAGGGAAGATCGAGGATTGTTTTTGAAATTCGTGTCTCGGGGATTGAGATTATTTTAGACCTGTGGTTTTGAATTATTTGTTTGTGACTCTGAACGGATATACGAATTTTCTGGTTGGACCAGATAAAGTTGACACGAATCGGTATTGAAATTTTCCGAGATTAAATTTTTAATTTAACCCCCTTCGCGAGGGTAAAATTTGAGGGTGTAAGATGTCACATATAGGCGTGAGATTTTAAATATTTATTTTAATGGCTCTTCCTTTTAAATGGGATATTAATATCAATTTTTCAATATTCCAAGAGGCGTTATCACCTTTTCCGATCCTGCATAGGCGTAGCAGGGTTTCAGTTAAAAATACCCTACGCAAATGAGCGTCGGGGAGTTATCGGGAGCCGTTGACAAA
>NW_016910563.1:169317-202263 GCF_001483705.2 Eufriesea mexicana
GTCGTGGAGTTATCGGGAGACATTGAAAGAATCGTGCTCCACCTTCCGCAACTGCTTTGATTATGGTTCTTAACTTTTTTCGATCATACTGAAAGCGACTTCAATTGTTTTTAGCATCGGAATCTCGCTCGTGGAGACTATCTTAGCTCGGTGATTTTTGACTTTGACTTTTTACTCTCATACCTTCCATCCGATATGCGAATATATGTGATCAAGTCACGTACCACTTTGTAAGTAATATGTATTCGTTATAGCATACCCCACTGTGTATAATTTTAAAACTCGGTATAATGCGTACTTGCGTACTACCTGGAAATATTCAACGCACCATCGGTGGTATGCGATCCGTAGGTTGAAAATTGCTACTTTAGCTCGCACCGCGAGAAACGTAGGTTCAGCTGTAGCCTAATGCGAAAACCCCATAGATGTAGAAATTATAGAATTTATTTAGAGCAAATAGAGAACGTTTCATAAATATTGCTGTGATATTTCATAACACGATTTCCATATACTGTATTGTAACACCGAGGCACGAGGGGACCACTTACAGGCAGTCATCTGCCAAGTGTTGACAGCGATTAGCATTAATAATCTGCTAGACAGGTGGAAAAAGCAAAGTGGGATATTATCTCGACGTCATTGCGTGTCCATCTGGTCACACGTACATCCGTAAACACGCGTTTTCCTTATCGTCATTCTCGCTACTCTGTTACCCCGCAAGATTAACTCATCAAACGGAGTAGATAGAGACCCCGCGAAAGGAACATTCTCTCGGCGTTACACCGGTAAGAATCGGGAGACATACCTGAGTCGCGCGACGTCTATCGCAGGAGTCGCGATATTAAAATTCCAGCTGCGACGAAATAACCTGCTCCAGGGCCGTGTCGAGGAACTTTGCCCGTGTCACATAAGCCAAGTGTCGCGTTCTTGTTCGCGTCAGTCTCGCCTATTCGATCCACGTGTCGACACGGGCCACGAGATGACGTTCTGTCATGTCGGTGCAAATTGCCGTGGCACACTCAAGAACCACGAATTTCGTGCATTGGCCACCTGGCACGGGCACATTGAAATTTCCACCACGAAAAAGTCGACTGTCCACGGCTGGGTGAAACTGTCAGGTCTACTCGGATTTGCACGCGGCGGAAGCCCGTGATATCGCAGGCAACTTGCTCGGAAAATGGAGGCGAGATGAGAAGCGAAAGCGATACGCAACGATGTAATGGAAACTGTTCCTCGATCTGCACGTCGCGACGAATTTTTTTAATCCGCTTGCTGCGGTCAGACTCGCGAATTTTTCGTTGACAGCGTTCAGCGAGTAGACGCAGAATTGGAAACTCTATTCGCGGGACTCGATTTGCGAGTCATTGTCTAGAAACGCGTTTCAATATTCGCCGCGTACATTGGGAAAGCACGCAAAAGCTCGGATTAATCTCGATTCATCCTGAAAACCTATATCACTCGTGACAGCTTCCTGAAAAGGGAATCACGAATCGTAGTCATTGGCAGTGGACTTGAAATAAATATATATTAATAATAATATTTAATACTTCAATAAATATTAAACAACGCGGGAATCGGTGATATTAAAGAAGCAAAAATTGTAAAGAAATTCTTCAACCCCCGGATTTTATTCGATACAACCGTGTACATGGAGGGTTTATAAAATTGTGCGGGAAATCGAGACAATTTTAGCACGACGGCGTTTGTTGGATAATCCTCGATGACTGAGTCGAGAGGGTTAGATTCACCGAATCATGTCACGAGCCGAATGCCCGATTCGGAAAGCAGCGGAGCGAGGGAATCGGGAAGGAAGATACGGGGTGAATTGAAACGGACAAGCCGCTTATGCGGCGATCCAGAGGGAGGCCCGATTGCAACGGCGTTGCAACGTCGACAGAGATGCACACGTCATGGTGAAACATTTATTAGTAAATGCCCGGCGAGGCGGCGGTGTATCAGAATGGCCTAGCGTTCTCGTGCACCGCGAAGAAGGCTCTTGATTAATGGCGTCGTTTTGTCCGGGCACTTATTACACGCGGCTCACGTGGCTCGCCGTGACGTGTCGTTCGCTGAAATCACGCGTGTCGGCGGATGTTTGCGCACGTTAGGCTGATTAACGCGATTTAAGGCGAGTTCGTACGGCCATGCGTGCGTCGGCCACGAAGAAACTTGGTCGGTTAATCGATGGTAACGGGGTGTTAAAAGGATCCGCCTGTATTCGCGAGGATTCGCGTGGATGCTGAGAGAGGGAGGGAGGAAAAAAGTCGGAAGTAATTAACGACATTGGTAGTTAAACCGATGCACTGGCTCGAGTTTACGTCTTTTTGATGAAGAACCGACGAGATATTAACGATCGGAGTCGTTTTAAGGCTCGTAAAGCTGTATTTCACGGGGTACTTTACGCCCTTAATTTGATACAGCCAATACGCTTTTTCTGGGAAGAATCGGGAAGATCATTGTTGCGGCCCTAGGATCGCAATGTCCCAGGTCAAGTGGAGGACTGTTTTATATCCCTATTGTCAGCGTCATTTGACTTGTACACGCTCTTCAACACCTAGTTACCACTTGGGTAAACCGTTAACAAGGACCAATATATCACCCTTAAGATAGGTACAAAGATCCAAATTATTTAAACTTCTACCACCACAGCAGGACGACGAAACTAGCACACACCAACAATATTATTCACAACCAATCTGTGGACAGACGAAACTTATAAAACCACCGACAGAGCAGTCACGAGAAAGTTCTAAAAATCCCAAGAAGACCGGACGATCGTCGCGACCATACTATCATCCAAGGCCCACCATCAACTCAGCGCGAGAAACAGTATATACTATAATATACTATAGAATAGAATCAATGAAATAGAATGAATGAATATAGAATGTAATATACTATAGAACTCTCTGTAGTTCAGCCATAACCAGGCCTAGCTTTATTAATTTAGAGTAGGTCGCATTCCAGCAATATTGCCGCATCTGCGTAAACGGGCCTTACAACCCCGCGAAACCGAGCGAGTTGCAGTGTTCGGGACGCAACAATCATTGGTAGGCGGATCTATCTATCGAAATTGTGTTTCAAGACATTCGAGATTGGAATTTCTCATCCCATAAAACCACGATATTGATAAAAAGCTTTATCTTCATCGTAGATAAAGAAAAGAATTCGTTAATGTTGAAGTGCAACAGCGATGAGTATGTATAGTCTAGACTGGAATCAGCCTGATAGGGATTGACAGCGACATTTGTTTAACCCTTTGCACTCTGTTGTCACTGCTATGACGACATTTTTAGTTGTTGCTACTGTGCCACTAAAGTTCCGCTGAATTTATATCAAATATTAGCTAAAATTCCGGAAGCACAGGATGTTTACTGATAAACGTATACCAGTATACCTTTGGCAGAAGAACTGATGAAAATGAAATGCTACTGCTAACAGGAAAGGTAAAATGACTCGAAGTTGCTGTTAGGTCATATTAAAAACTGCTCCTCCGAGTGCAAAGGGTTAATCTTTCCCTCTCTCAGCGGCGTTAGGAACGTGACAGTTCAGTCCCCTGCCAGGCCTCGCGGCCACGTCGCTTTACACAAAGATATATATATATTCTTTTAATTCAAACCAAGCATATCTAGTTTCTCCTTTTCTTTTCCATAATTCCTACGGTTAATCTACAACCGCACGTGCAACCCTCGATATCCACACGCGATCCTGAGCGGAGAGAACAAAGGCTTGCCGTGACTCACTGTTCAAACAACGTGGGCGTAGACGATACCGATCCGAGAATTCATCTCGTTACCTCTTTCTCTGTAATCCAATACGCAAAAGTGTCTTCTTTGCTCAACCGCGAACCGTCATCCCAACCTCCATCCCCCAAAACGGGCCCTTGACTGATGCTTCTGACACTCGGAGCGCCCTGGGACCCACCCCTAAAGATCAAACGCGGAAAAGAGGCACGAGGGAAAAATCGATCTCGTACATTTTAACCGTTTGTGTCCCAAGCAGCGCGATCGCGCTGTTCAGGGTTTCATGTCGAGCGTTCTCAACAGCTAACGGTGGGTCATCGACTGTCGAAGTCGAAACGCTATCGCGCCGCTTGGGATTCCTCGACATAAAATATAAGAAGCGCTATCGCGCCGCTTGGCATTTCTCGACATAAAATAGGAGAAGCGCTATCGCGCTGCTTGGGTGCTTTCTTACCCACTTAGAGGCAGCGCGATCGCGCTGCTTGGGATTCATGGACAGTGTTTTTTCAAAACCCTCTGGGACTTGGACAGTTAACCGTTTGAGTGCCAAGCGGCGCGATCGCGCTTCTTCTATTTTGTGTCCAAAGTGCCAGCGCTCTGGGCTGCGAAGCCGACAATCAGCGCGCTCGGTTGGTGTACATATGACAAGCGCTATCGCGCCGCTTGGCAATTTTCGATTGGAAAACAATAAAGACCCGTGGCACTCAAACGGTTAACAAGCACGGTAATCGATCGTCTTGGAATGGATAAATTTAATTGCCGCGCGTAAAACTGGCCTGTTCGTTTAATCCGAGGGCGATTCCCTGGTTGATTCCTCGTGGTCTGGACAGCACGTTCTCTCGCGTGCAGCGCGCGTTCGGCACGCCTTGGCCCGGATTTAATCTCCTCGGGTATACACACTCTTTAATTCCCGAACCGGTTCTTTTAGACAATTATTATCGACCAATTAGCATCCGGCGGCGCGCCGCGTGACTCATCTCGGTTCGATGGTCGAGCTCTTACATAACGACGTATAAATACACGCGCGGCGTGCTCGCTCATTAGTCACGCGAACTTATACGACCGGCGTCGCTCCATTCGGAATCGCGTTCACCCCTCAATTAAATAATGACCGCGTAACAAAGATGTCAGCTTTATGCGTTCGCTGCGAGCAGCCTGATTAAGGGGTCCGTGAAATATTCGACAAGTATTTGCACGTTACCCCTTTATTGTTCGAAACGAGATTCCTCGCGGCTAATTCGGCCCCCCTCCCCCCGCCCCTCGGATATTTTACAGCTTTCGCCGTGCAATTAAGCGCCGCGTGTCGCGGCAGAGGTCCTTGGTCCAGCAGGATCATTCCCCCTTTCGTATTCTCCCGGTTAACCAACTTGCTCTGGGCGTTGGATCTGTTTCTCCGTTTCTTTTCGCTCCTGGGGGTAGATCGTGGAAATTTCGAGAGGTTTTCGAAAGAGTTTAGAAATTTCTTTAATTTATTTTCGCGATCCACGCGCAACAGGTTCGGGAAAAATTGTTTTTGAAATTTTCGAACCTTTTCAAATTGCTCGTTTAGCGATGAGAATCCACTGTATAACGAAATGCGACGATTCTTGTATTTTAATCTCGTTTGTACTTGAAAACTCCCTCGTGTATAAATTTAACGTATAAAAATATATTTGGAGCAAATGTAGAATAAAACTGGAATAAGTTCTATCACTTTATGGAGAAGAGCTTTCAACTATATACCATGGCTCATTTTCCAGATCTCCGAAAAGTATAATTATTAAGGGGTTGTAAGGCAAAGAAATGGAGACGCAGATCAAAGACGTCTCCAGAAAACGGGGGACAAAGGACAAAACGTAGGGGAAGGGATCGCCCCTTATAGCCAGGGTGTAGAGTTTATTTTAATATTTAGTTTTTTACTACAACCATAATTCAATCGTGTTTGTTAAGAACAAAATTATAAAGATAGATTTCCCTCGCACGGGTCACACTAGCCATTAAAAGTCGATACACTCGCGATATAAATTTTCCGAACAGAGTTAACGCGTCAAGCTATTTTTACGAGCAAATTTCGGAAACTTAAAACACTGCGCGATATCAGACTCATCGTATCCTAGCATCGCATTAACGATTCGGGCCGGGTGAATTGGCTGAAATGGAACACGTTATAACGGGTCGCGTTTATCTGACCGGTGAAACGGTTTTGAACGGTTCAAAGAGCAAATCTGGTCAAATAATTCTCTTCATAAATCCATGGGAACGTGGCCAGCTCGCGTGGGCACGCGTGTCCGTTTCTGAAACGGGCTCTGCTCTCGTATCGCTCCTGACCCGAGCCGATGTTTCGTCCTCTCTCTCTCCGCCACCCCTTCCTTCTTCCACCCTCTGCATTCCATTTTCTCTCTCCCCTCTCTCTCTCTCTATTTTTTTTTCCTCTCGGTTCATTTTAATCGACCGCGGCGTTTCCGCGCGATTTACGTCGTTGTCGCGCGTGCCGGCGGCCTTTTTCGATAAATTCGCGGATCGATTCGTTGGCCCATCCGCGCGATAAAAGTGTCGATGACTGGCCCGTGCGTGGCGAGTAATGGCGCAAGAAAATAATTTCATTCGGGAATTGTTTTGTTCCGTTTGTTCATCGTCGCGGCGTGAACGGGCTTCGCAACACGTTGGTAATTACTCATGTTCGCGAGCTTAGGCGCGGTTCCATACGAATGGCCCTATCAGCGTTCGCGTGCATCGTTATTTCGCGAAATATCGTGCTTCCTTTTGCACCACCGACGTATAAATATCGCGTCCTTAACGCGATTCGCGTTTCAACGAAGTTCGTCGTTGGCGGATAAATTTGTTAGAAATTTAGGGTAAGAGGGATGCAAGAGGGGTGGCGAGAGAAGCAAAGGAATGTTGAATAAGGGTTTTTGCTAAATTCCTGATGTTCCTGTTCATCGCCGTAATAATTCCTCGTACTTCGCTATTGCACTCGCTCGGTACCGTTCTTGCAGCTGCAATATTTTTGTCACTGTTACTGCGAGCACTATTATTAGTACCGCCACTACTCGCGCTACAACCCTTACGAACGTAATATCGCTACTGTTAGTACAACTCCTGCTCTGAACGATACCATTATCCTTGCTCCTATTATTTCTATCGCTGTACTTGTGACGTCGCTTACCCTTATGTGCCACGTCAAACTCTAAATAGCGCGGTCTAATTAAACCCGCGGGAATTAATGATCCTTTCTAAATATAACGTAATCCACGAATCTTTTAAATCTTTAACGCACCGATCGATTATAATTAGACCAACCTATTCGCTCCAATTAACGCGTTAATTTAAAAATTGATGTATCGCAGGTAGGTAGATCCGAATAGATAGATCCGAATCGGAGGCATTTGACGAATAAATAATTGAATAAACCACAAAATAAATCTCGGGAATCGATCGAACCGTTATGAATTCATAGTTTTCCTCCGTTCTAAATGTAACTCGCGGATCGTTGTGAATAAATTCGCGCGAAGAAATGGCGCGATCTCTAATGCCCCGTTTACCGTCGTGTTCTCGGGAATTAAATTCGCGAGTAAAAGCATGGGAGGGAAGGAAGACGGAAACATTGGCTTCCAAAGAAAACATCCCTGATCGATACACCGTCTGGAATGACCGGAACAGGTCGACGCAGCCGTTGAAAAATTGAGAGCCACTGACACGCGATGGTCTCGCGAAAAGATCGAAATATAATTGGCACGCCAGTCATCCGCGACGTTGAAGCCCGCAATGAAATCGCGAATGCCGTAATAACACATTCGAAGGACGTGAACAGTTCCGGTCGGTTCATCGACCGTTCTCCAAGCCTTCGTTCGACTCTTCCTGCCTGCCTTTGTATCCTCCTTTTGCACGAGGGAGACCCCGAGATAAACAACTTCGATTAGCGATTACGAGCAGACAGGGGTCGACATGGTCATAGAGCACGATCGATGCAAGACGAATGCTCGCGGGGCTCGCGGCTCATCGCAAGACCTGTTTTCGCGATCGAGAAAACGCGTGCTGGCTTTTCGGAAAAATTCAAACGCTACGATCCGTCTCTTTAGTTTATTTTCTTTCTTATTTATTGCAATAAACGATATTGCAACGATGGTGTCAGGTGTGTTGCAGGCCAGTAGTGATTTTTGGGTCTCGGGGATCTACCCTATTGGGCGACTGTCAAGAAGTCGTGCTTCGGTTTTTGGTTTATAAGGACCTTCTATTCTTTGGAAAGTCTCAGTATTAAACACGGTACGAAGAACATTATTATAACTCACAAGGACACGCTCATTCCATTATATCTGTATATTTGCATTATTTCGTTGCTATACAACTGTATACAAATAGTTCCCTACGTATTTTAACCCTTTTGTTTACGATATCGTGTGAGACACGTGGTAGGTTAATCGGGTCGAACACGAATATCACGGGCGAGAGACGTGGTAAGGAAATCGAGCCAGAAATGTGTATCACGAGCGAGAGCCGTGGTTGTACAAGGCTCAACGTGTCCGGCTCGTGGACAATTTTCATCCATTTATGTTTCATTGATAATTAACTATGAATATATTATTGCTGTACAACTGCATACGGATAATTTCCTACGCATTTTAATAAACGCTGCAATCGGTAAACGGGGTCAACGAAGTCTACTTCAGCGCGGAGAAAGAATAAATGAAAGAAAGCTCGAAAGTGTTCATAACAAAGGTGCAATCAGACGATGACTTACTATATATCGCATTCGATATTATTTTATTTTTCTCCTTCGTTCCTCCGGCACGAAGAAAATGATTTCTCGATGGAATTCGAAAAATAGGGATTGGAGGGTGGTGAAGAGGATATCCGAGTCTACACTGGCAGCCAGGAATCTTTGACCGTAGCGTAATTCCATTTCCGTTTAAATCCCGCATTAATCAAATTCTTTTCGCAACAGATTTAATAACGCGGTGTTCTACGAACCACGCTGCCGTACCCGCTATAGCTTTTATTTTCAAAATGTAACAATACCGCGTCGTGATTGTGCATCCTTTCGCTAACATTTCAAAAAATACAATAGATAGAACACGTCCGAAATCTGTTAGGGAAACAATAAGCGGAACAATTTGTGGAAGTTTGTGATTACTATACCGTGGCTATCGCGCGACTATTATCTATCCTTCTGTGCGGCGCGTATAAAAGAGGAGAAAAATAGATACGTTATAAATCGGAATAAAATTTCAATGAGAACGCGATACCCGCGTAATTAGGCCAACAAAGGGAGCTGAAATAAAACGGCGACGGCACGTCACGGACGTAAAAAAATTCAATTAAAAGTTTGCCAGAAACATTACAAATAATCACGGGGGTCGGAACGACCGCAAGCGGTAACAGATTTTTTTCCAATTATCCCTCTCGTACATTCGATTCCACGGTTCACGGGCTTTCATAACGCGGCCGTAATATTATTCGAATTTCGTTAATGAAATAATTTCGATGGGACCGGGTCGGTCGCCTCCGTTCACGGCGGCCGGCACAAAGATGAAGCGTAATTGTAACCCGCGGACACGTTACAGGTAAATTACGCGCCGGTGCAATTAGTTTAATTAAACGTATCGGCATCGGGGCACGCAGACTTTCGATAACTTATTCGACGCGCGTTATGCAACGCCGCCGCACCGAAATTTCATATAGGCTATCACTTAATCAACCTAATCACGTTTAACGCTATCCCCCCCTCGGCCCCCGACCCTCAGCCGCCGTGTATTCGCTTGTTATTAATTTAGTGGAAACGTTTGCGCTAATTGCGCGCGAACCCCCCTGTGTCGCGTTGTTATTTTCGTTCCCCTGCACCCGCGAGCCCTTGCCTCTCCGAGTGTTAAAAAACGATTACGCGTATGAGAGGATGGGTAATAACGAAATACGGATAGTAACGAAATTGAACGTCCGTGTAAGTTGATAAATATATACCTGATATTCCTTCTTTCGTATTTTTAAAAAATTTTTTTTCATTTGTGGGGTCCTCCCCCCACGAGAGACAAGTATTCTTGCGTTACGGGGGTACTAGGAAAAGAAAAGGAAGAGATGTGCTTCGTCCTGGGCCTGCTAGTGGGATTCATCCGTAAGGCTACCTAGCAGACCCTGCCTTAGACAGGGATATTATAATTCTACAATATATACTAACTGACAAAAGTTAAGAAACAACGTAATCGTTTGATAATTTGGGTATATTCTCCATCTTCTACGATACATAGGTTGAAACTAATAATGGCGTAATAAGATAACATTCCATCTTATTTCTTAGATTCAATTTAATCGTGACCCTTGCACAAGTATGTTCGAAAAAGAATTCATTGTTTATTGATGTATGGAATGTTATTTTATTATACTATTTTTAGTTGCAACCTATTTATTTTGGAAGATAGAGAATACACGGAAATTCCCAAATAATTACATTGTTTCTTAACTTTTGTCAGTGACTGTATATTATAGAATTATAATATCCCCGTCTACGGCAGGGCCTGCTAGATAGGGTACCGATGTGTCCCACTAGCAGGCCCAGGACGAATCGTATCCTTTTTCTTCCTTTTAGGACGCCCACAAATTAAAAACAAAATTCCTGTACCTAGAATCGATTTAATGACAAGGGTGGAAACGATGGCGCCACAAATTAATCACTTACTCTCCATTAGTATGACTATGGAAACACTGATAATTTCATCGTGCTGCAACTAATGAACAGCAGAAAATAGTTCGCTGATATTCGAAATCAAATTTTTTAATTTCGAAACCTTCGTATAGCAGTGGCTTGTTACGAACGATATAGATGCTCGATAAAATGAAACAAATTGCAATTGGACTGCAACGGGTTAATATGTCATAATAATAATACTAATAATGATAACTGCGTTAATAACAGTAACGCGAGTTGAGTTGAGGTTGAAATTAATATCGGGTGAACTATTTCCTCCTGCGATACGTTCTATGTAATAATGTAACTTCTGTAATGTATCTCATTTAATTATTCATTTCCGTGGTATAATTTCAACTGTTACGAGCATCGTGCAAGTGTGTCTCGCTGATTTTTAATTTTTACGATCACGCTGAGTTGTAGCCGGTTGTATGGAAGTTTGCAAATTTTCCAGAATGCGGAATTAAAAACTCTGATATTCTAATTTTATTTAAATCCGTGCTACTTTTCGCTGCAATGCTCGCGGAGAATGATTTTTTTATTATAATGGCCCCTGACATACTAATTTTCGACTCTTAATGCAAATCCACGCTCGAGGTTGATTTATCGCGGTAGCAAGTGCAATAATCTACTCGGTTTCCGCGGGTCAAAGCTACATTCGCAGTCCGATGGTATGCGTTATCGGTATATACGGTTGTAGAAAGTATGTTAAAATATTCGCATTGGTCCTTTGAGGTATTACTCTTATCCCGTACGCGGAATCTAGAGCCTCTCCGTCGAGATTAAGCACCACGGCTATAAATATTCCGTCACAGTTCCACGTAACATGCATGTATGTTCGCTTTAATATTATTATCATGCTCGTGCGTTTTAATAATTCGTTATTAACGCTTACCTTACGGTTGAAGCTGCGATGATGCGTGCCATAATCGAACAGCGAGGTCCCACAATCACACACGGAGCCACGTCGTCCGACCGCGGCGAAGAATAACACGCAACTGACGAGTCTCGACTTGTCTCGGCAGAGAAACATAAACGAAAATTGAAGGTCGCACGTCGAATTTCGCCCGAACGAGGCGAAGAATAACACGCAACTGAGACAGGAAGACGTCTGCGGAAATTAACCACGAGCCGTGCCTGTATTGTTTACGTCGAACGGACCACGTTTCTCGCCCGTGATACTCGTGTTCGACCCAATATTCTTACTACGTTTCTCGCCCGTGATACCCGTGTTCGACCCTATATCCTTCCCACGTGTCTCGCACGATATCGTAGGCGAAGGGGTTAACTTCGTGTTTGACATCGAAACTCTCGCCCGTGATACCCGTGTTCGACCCGAATCCTTCCCACGTGTCTCGCACGATATCGTAGGCGAAGGGGTTAACTTCGTGTTTGACATCGAATGACCTGTCAAATGTCCCTTGTACTATGATTTAATTCTGACTCGGTTGCTACATATTTATTTCATTCTCTATAAAATTATAAAATTCGCATTTATGAAATAACACGGAAAAATTGCTAATAAAATTTCTAAATTCGTACTATTCTCGGAAATCTTATATTTTACCGTTTTAGTTTGATCTTAATGGTAAAGTTACTTTCCGCTGTTTCGACTTCCCCGAAACAGAATTCCCCATTTTCCCAGCAACGCGTTAAACCCATGTTGCAGGTATTACGTGGTGATACGTTTAATCGAACGGTAAAACGGTGTGCAGGTAGGGGAGAAAGGGAACAATAAGGAGGAATGCGTGGTAATAAACTGCACGCAGAGCGCGGGAAGTTGAGCGTTTTCCATAGGCACGCGTGGCACATATAAAGTTCGCAGTTTGAGAAACTGGCGCAAAGTAGTTAGCCATGCAAACTTACCAACGACTGATTTATCGTCTGGCATTCTTCGTGAAAAATGGCACGTAGAGTTCATACGTCGTCGCGATTGATCGCGACTATAGTACGTTTTCATTTAAAAGGGATCGTGGCTAAATCGACGCGTATCTACCTTACCTTATCGTCTAGTTAGCCGTTAACCGATCAACGAATCGGTCAATTTCCAACGTGGCACGAAAACTGTTCTTGGAATGTTACTTAGGCTAATCATTATCGAAATAGTCGAGATAATTTTCGGTATTCCAGAGTATATCTGGAAACGTTGAATCTATTTGCCGAAACTAATTCAATTATACAACGTGCTTGTCGATTTAAGTTGCAGCTGAGGGGACAGTTCACGACGTCGTTAAATAAGTCACGGTTTCTTCATTTTGGAGAATCATTTCGTGGCATGCTAAATGTACTCGCGTTTCGCTTTATATTTTCGGCAAATGCGCTTAAATAATTTTAAATACGATTCTCCTGTCTTTCCCTCTTTGGCAACACGTATAGTCTTTTCTCGCGCTTGACTGATAGGCGAATCACCGTCTTTCAAGTGTCGCGCGTAAAATCGAGAATAGATTCCAGGACGACATTAGCGAAGAAATGTCAAAAGTTACCAGTCGCCGAATGTTAAGTCGAGTACCGGTTATTCTCGAGCAGCTGTCGAATAATGTCACTCGCGAAGCACGAGTGCACTTTCTCGAACGTCGCGCGGGGGGCAGACATCTTGCGAAAATGTCAAAATCCGCTACATATCGACGATACCTGCAGACGTATTATTTAAAATAGAACTCGTATTATCGTCTAATAATATCGAGAACTATGTTAGAATTTATTTATAGTATTCGTGACAAGGGGCTATTTCTTACCCGTCCTTCTGTCTGTACGCTGAACTCTATACCTGGTATAGCGTAACGATATGTAAGGAATCCAATTATTTTCCTGTACACGTGCATTTAACACACCCCTTGAATCCTACAACTAGTCGACGAAGGAAATCGTGAAATATAAATTAACCTAACCGATATGTACAATACGACCCTAAGATCACGACCCTAAGACCATAAGTCACCCTTAAATCTACCGATGGAGTAAATTAAAATTTGTCACCGATTTTCCATCACGCTGTACGATATACGTGGAAGAAGAGTCAAGAGTGAGAAAATTTTTCCCTCGCGAATTCAAACGAGACGATTTACAAGCACGTTGCGAGTACGCCTTTCGGTTCACACGATCGACGCACGAAAGCTGCGATCCCCCGGCCCGTTGGTAATTACAGGCGATCGATAACGACGTTGTTCGCTGTCTAAATTAAGAATGTTTTCGCTCGCTATCGCGCTGGTTGCGTTCCGGTAATTTTATTTCCGTGTTCGAGCTGGTTCGGGCCGGGCGGAGAAAAGTTACAACGCTGGCCAGGCGAAAAACAGCGAGGACGAAGAAGCGAGAGGGTAGGCTTTCTTATCTGAGAGTCGTGCTGCATCGTTCGCGGCATTCGAGCAGACGTGATTAAGTGCGTGCGTGTGCTCGCGAGCGCGCGCGCGCGTAGGCGTAAGCATGCCCGCGACCGAGCGTTTACACGCGAGCCGAGGAAGATGGCCGCCGAGGGGAAGAAGTCGCGTCTCGGAATTTTCAGAAGAAATTTATGCCCTCGCCGGCTATTTATGTTTCAATTATACCAGTGTTTACTCCGAGCGGTTTCATCCCTTTGCGGGTTCCCCGTTCCGCTCTAACCTCTCGCGTGATCGATGAGAAAAAGAGCATCTGGAGAACGTTTCTTCGCCTTTCTTTTAAACTAGTTTCTCGTAAAGCGGTTCGTTTCTTGGCAAACGAAGCGCCGATTACGAGCAAATAATTAAAGAAGCTTTCATTCGCAGAACCGAATGACTTTTGAGGTTAGGTATGTATTAGGTAATCTGGGAATTTAAATTTCGATTAAATTTATCCTTGTCAAACCGTTTTTTTCCTGACATGATCTCTAGGCCATTTGTTATTTTGGCTAAAAATTGATATATTGTTACACGATATATCATTACATCATCGATCCATAAGTAATTAGCTCTTTTAGAGTAGTTATCACACCGAGTACCATTTATGGTACACGTGGCGCTGCGATCGGTTCGATTTTTACAAAGTCATTGAATTGGAAAATTTTCGATTAATAAAAAGAACTAGAAGAGTAGTGATGTTTTACAGGGATTGTCCGAATAAGCCATTTTTATGCATCCCTTGCTTTGAAAAATTCAACTATTACGTGTAATTAATAATTATCGTATATATAACAATTAAACAAATTTATTTCTTTGTTCTATACTGCATTTTGTATAATTCCTCGTTCTTTTAGTGGAAATATATTCTACACAGTTAAATTTGTCTTAAAATATTAGTAATAAATTTTCAACGTATTAATAAATATACTGTGTATACCATTTATGGTACAAGTGGCACAGAATGTGTAATATCACGTTTGAGAAATTCAAAAAGATTTCTTCACGCTTCGAATTGTACAGCCGCCATGTTTCGAAATCAAGTTATCGAATTTTGTCAAGTAAATAATAATTCGAGACTACGGTTTTAAGGGTCTTTTCCGCGTTGGCTTCTCCTAGCGTGTCGGAAGAAAGCGAAGGAAGAAAGCGAATCTACAAACGCTTTATTAAAACTTTCGCGTCTCTCGAAAGTAGATAAATAACACACTCGACACTGCGACCGTAACAGCAGTGTTCGATACGTTTCAAGTGATAAAGTTAAGTGGCTGGTGTGGCTTAATAACCCCTGAATATGCATTCGAAAAGAGGAAAGTATTTTAGGAGGAATTTGTTAGTCAAATTTCATCGAACTTCTGCTTCGAGGGGACTGCTTGAATAAGCAAATTAAGACGACACGTCTAACTACGTAGCTTTCTCTCTTCTACAGTTTCCCCAAGGTGTGTACGTGTGTTCCGAGCCTCTCATAATTCATGCTTTCGCCTAAACGCTGTCAAACGACTCACGGTGCACGATAATCGAGGGAACGTGGAAGAAAAACGCGGATCTCGAATTAATCTCAACTTTTAAATAATTTATCTCTCCCCATCGGGGAAATAAAAAGTTAGATATTTGCTTAACTGAAAGTTCCAACCGGCGAATTATCCCCATGCCTCAGAAATTGACACCGTGACGAATTAAAACGTGCTAGTTTCCTTTAATACCTTCATCTCCGATTAGAAAAATGCTTCTTCCTGTTCCAAAAATTTCGTACCACTTCGCCTGTCACTCCAGAAAGAGGCAGAAATGGTCACCCTGAGAGTTTCTCTGCCCTCGACTGAATTTTAATCGTGTTCCGCAGCTTCTTGTAAAAATAGGAATTAGATTAATCGAGGGATAAACGGTGACGATTTCTCGCGGGACGATTAAATTAAAATCTCCGGTGACAGTTAACGACAATGGCCGACCAGGGAGCTGTTGATTCGGTTATAGAATTAAACGCAGGATCCGCGTGCATTGGCTACGAATAGACTCCCTGGGGCCACAGTTTTCCAAAACTCGGAACTCTTCCGGCTTGGCGATCATCCAACCGTTATTTCCGGCTGAACCACCCTGGTTTATTGATTCCCTAAATACTAAACAGGTGTTCGTTGACCGATAACTACCGAGCACATGCACCGTCTAGACTCGGTGAGTTTTTCAGCCTGACGAACGAGTAGCCTTGGAAACTTGTTTAACCGAGAGACTAGCACAGAGCACCTACTCTAGGTCCCCCTAGATGCGAAGGGAATGTTAAATGGGAAAGGAGACTTTGTAATCGTTACAGGTATTCCTGGTAAGCTTCAGAGAGGGAGAAGTTTGGTGGAAAAGTATGCGAAAAATAGTCCCTTCTTCGCGAAGAATTTCGTATTCCAAAATTACACGGTTCCTCTTCTTGTAAAAATTGTTTTTTCTTCTTTTTGGAATGGGGAAGGAGACTATTTAGAAGCGAAATTCGTGAGGAATAAAATTATCACGGTTTTCTTTGCTTTATACATTGCATGTTTTAGAAATACAATACGGCATCCGATAACACGGTTTCGCTATAACACGATTCACAAATTGCGGGAACCCCTCTACAACACGGTATACTATAACACGGTTTCGCTTTAACACGATAAGAAAATTGCAAAAATCTTTGTACAACACTGTACTTCTACATGAGCAGTGACGACGAAGAAATTTATTAAAGTAAAGTTGCGTTCAATTAAAATAATATTTTTGTTCATTTCTTTGTTTTGTGTTGTACATACGTTTATATTTTCGATAAAAATTAAGTTGTTTATGTAGACTTAAAAAAAAAATTGTTTTCAGTAAGTTTTCGGAACGTAACCCCCCTTTTTGTACTGCGTCTGGGTCTCATACAACACAGTTTCACGCAACACGGCATTTTATGGGAACCTATCTACGGTGTTATAGGAGGGTTAGCTGTATACGAATCGAAGGACTATCTTCCCGGTTTTTTAAATAATTTTTCCTTCCTGGAAGACATTACAGAAATCTCAATTTTGTTCGTTTGCAATTCGTTTGTTAACAGTCCGAACAATCGAAACTGTTTAAATTTAAACCAATGTGATAGTAGGAAATTCCATATTTCGCGTGAAAGGAAATTTTGTTAATGGCTGACGTGTCAAATTTCGCATTTCTGGCAAAGTGAAATAGTCGTGGGTGGAGTAGGAGTCAGGGTCACAATGATGAGTAATGAACGGGCTGATGACCGAGGCGATAATATCGTAAACCCATGGTAGATCCATGGATCATGCTGTCCTGGGAATTAGAAAGCGTGTTTTCAGACATTCCGAGGCATTCTGAATTCTCAGCTGCCGCTACATCCATTAGCTTCCTGAATCAATAACTGTCGTGAATATTAGAGTTGCGTGGAAAATAACTTTGTGCAGCTTTACCCTCCATTCGCGTAAAATTATCCGAAATTTATTCCAAATTTATCCTAAATTTATATACACGCGCACACGATGTATGCGATAACGAAATAATATAGAAAACAATGCTTGATTAAATTTCCATTATGGAACCTCGGACAGGGGGTAAACATCGATAAGGGTATTAATAAATTCTCGGTGAGATAGTGTTCGAAGCGGAGTCATCGATAGGACCTGACCATCGTCTAGACGGGATGTAGAACGAAGGAAATAATGAACTCGGTCAGAAACAACCCGACTGTGTCGTTCAGGCCGTGTGACAGGTTAATTTCGTCGGACGGGAAGGAATTGGAAACCAGCCGTTTTCGCTATTCCCGGAGAAACTTTGATCGAAAATTTTGCCACATGCGGTTTGCGGCCAACAGGTTGGTCAGTCACCTCGAGTCATGTAACGCGACGAATTGGAGCACGATCCGTGCCAAATTTAAATCTCGACCACCTCCGGCCGATACACACGCCTCTTTTCAGCTCGTTCAGGCCCCGCTCGTTCATTATTCCGACGACAACAAGCCGCGCAGACGTGGCCAAAATGGAAAATTCGAAACAATCGCGCCACTCGTCCTATAGCACATTCGCCTAACGCCACCGAGCTTTCCGTTTCTTCTACGTCGAATTTAACGTTGCTCTATTAGCGCTCAGGAGAAAATGGAAATTCGCGGTTAACAGGAACTCTGCGTTCGATAGATACAGACTGAAGTCTCTTGCAATGTATCCTTGGTCGAAATGAATCGTTATAAATTGAATATATACGTGATAATTCCCGTCCAAAAATTCCCATTTTAAATAATTTTTTATTTTATTCGTTTTAATAACTGGTAATTAATTTTGTGTGATTTTTTCGGTTATGACACTGTCTTATAGCATTGAGATATTATCTGTGATTTGTATTTAATAATTTTTAGGACGACGAATAGAAACCGAAATCAAATTTCAAACTAACTTTCTTGGCTTTCGGTACCAAATTAAAATTATTATTCCAGATACACGCCTAAGTAGTGATAATATAAAGTAGGGACTAATAAATAATAAAAATCTTTGAAAATAATTCATCCTTACGCTAATTTATATTATAACCCCTTACACTCGAGAGGTGAGCTTCAGTCGCCATTTCATAAAATTTGGAAGATCGATATTAATTAATATATCAAATTTAATGCAATGCAACAGTGTGCGAGGTATCGAAATCAAATAATTCCACGATTCTATTATTATACAATTCCTTATTTACTACTCAAAAAAGTATCGTCAGCTTTTTAGTAGAGAATCTTTAAATTTCTACTCTTCTCTAGCCAAAAGTCATCGAGTGCAAAGGATTAAAAGATGTAATATTCTCGAATTATATACGACAGAAATAAAAACTCTCTGTCTATGGCAGTATCTGCCCCTTTAAATCAAATACTATTTTCTCCAATATTTTTCCCACCATAAATAACAAACAGATTTATTTTTCAACCCAAACCCATCTCGCTACAATAGGTAGAAAATATATCCAGCATAGGCATGTATTTAATTAAGTAGAACACCCGGTACATTCACCCCCGAAAGCAAATAAAAATACGAAAACAATTTTAGTAACACGGTATCGATCGACAGGAGTACAAATAAAGCCTGCACCGCTGTAGAAGGTGCTAATGAAACTCGCCATACCTCCCCAATGTTTGCCCCACTTCGTCGACCCTTCGACTAGCACAGAGGCCTCGACAGTTTCAAACGTTCCCCGAATAAATACCTTTTTAACCGGTCTAATCCCCACCTCGCTGTTCAAAGATCATCCCCGGTTTGCAGGGCCGAAATCACACGGTCCCCCGACCTCGAATACCGATCCAGCGGAGCGTGACAGGCGCGAGAAGCGGCGGGAAGCCCCTCGATTTAATCGTGGCCGTGCATCGATTCGTTGGGAGGGTCAGGTTATCGCTCTGACAAAGCGTCGCCGGAGCCAACGGACGCCCCTAACGAATCCGCATCCGGCGGAAATCGCGCGAGACGCCCTCAAGGCGGGAACAGGTGAGAGCTTTCGTCGGTTCCGCTTGACATCTGCCATAACCGACTTTATTGCCCGCGTCTCCACCCGGCCTCGTCGCGATGAATCCTTAATGTCCCTTCCGGTGGCGTGAAAATAATAGGCTTTGAGCCGCGAGACGAGAGAGACTGTTACCCTCGGAGCGAGGTGGAACTTCGTTAAGGGCGACCAAGTTTTCCGACGTCTCGAGTGTTTTCCACCCGCTGCTTCGCGAATGCCGACTGAATCGGTGGAGACAGGGTGCGATCTTTCGTTTGGTCGCGGGACACGATAAGGCTAAATTCTACCCCGTGTTTACGGTATCCTAGGCTTAACGCTGAACCTACCATGGTATAATAACCGTGAATGGGAAAGAATTAGAAGCTTTAAAAAATGGAATGACGGGAGACGAGGAGAAAATTCGCGGAAGAAAAATGGTGGAGTAGAGTGATCAAGGTGAAAAATTGAACGCGAAATTTTTAATGAAAATTAGGAAAATGGTGATTAGTGTTATGTAGTGGTGATTTAGTGTTAAGGACCCTGAGTGGAAAAGGGCCATAACACTCGAACGACGATATCGTGTAGCAAATTCATGCTGGATATAGAGCTTTGTATAAAAATGTAAGAATAGTATGTCGAAAGTATGCCAGGCGGCTTATTTTTAAACTTTGATGACCGATTACAATTATTCGCAAGCATAAATAATTATGTGGGGGGAGAATGATGGTGATGATGGTCGCTACAATTATAATTATGGATATCGATAAACTCGGGAAACTCTCATCTAACTATTAAGGTAAAAATAAGTATCCTGACATTTTTAGTTTTCGTGTAATCATTCATTTCAGCCAAAAATCACGCGTTTCTCGAACAACTCTTATTTTTCGAAAACTGGGGGTGATAGAAAAATTTTGTTTATAGATTGGTATTCAGGGGTGTGAACTCTATAAGAGTTACCAAATGGATATTACAAGACTAAGATAAAATTTTAAATTTGTTGCACGGTATAATTGAATGCAGAACTTCAAATAAGACACCCTGTATATACACATATACTCTAACCCTTTCTTTGTATAATCTTATTTTAACGATATAGTTATTACAATGGTTAAATCTAGAAGATGAAACGAAACTTCCTGGATAAGACAGAGTTTGCATCACGTGGACAGGTGATTATTATAAACTACGAGTTAGAGTAGAATAGAATGGAATAGAATAGGCAGCCATAGGAGCGAAATTGTGCATAGAATAAACGAGTACGAGTGTCGTTTTATACGAAAGAATAGCGTGCATACTATTTCCTTTTTACCCGCGTTCAATTCCGTTCGTACAAATATATTCGTCGCCTTACGTTTCCACCGGAAACCACCGGCGGTTACTCGTGGAAGTCACGTGATCGGGGGTGTAAATAGTCGTCCATTGTCCCGGAAGATGCCTCGATTAGTATCCATTTCGAAGAAACGCGGTTGCAAGTTTGATCGCGTTGGTATTCTATCGATTCGAGTTAGGGGTTAGGAATCGAGTGCACGAGGCATCGCGTGATGGCGAAAGAAGTGCCTGTTGACAGGGGGAGTAAATTCCGCGTAATGTAATTCCTGACGCTTCGTCGTCGCTTCGATGCAAATAAGGGGAATTGTTTTTAACGGCACTGGGCTGTCTCCAATTGGTACGTGCAAAGTTAAGAGCGACGGGAAGGGGAATTGGCCGGGTCCTTGTCGTTGTTCGTTTAACCGTTTGAGTGCCACGGGTCATTATTGTTTCCCAATCGATATTTGCCAAGCGGCGCGATAGCGCTTCTCATATTCCGCGTTCATCAACCGAGCGCGCTGATTGTCAGCTTCGCAGCTCAGAGCACTGGCACTTTTGGACACAAAATAGAAGAAGCGCGATCGCGCCGCTTGGCACTCAAACGGTTAATCGTTGATGAATCGTGTTCCGTGGGAATGAATGACTGGCTGTGCAGTGGACCGTTGTCGTGTTACCCAAGTTCATTCCCAAAGCGGATTATTTGGAATTATCGTCTTACACTGACGTGAGGAAAGAAACGAGAATAATTAAAATATTTATACAAACATTTCGAGCGGAAATTAAAAATATCAGAATCCATTAACCCTTTGCACTCGGCGATTTTTTCGTTACAGGAAAATAGTAATTAGAAGACTTTCTGCCATAATGTCGACGATATTTTCAAAACTGTATATAGGAAATGCAAATTAATTGGAAGACATAGAATTATTATTTTACCTTAGATATTCCACGCATCGTTGGGAAATTTTAAATTCGAGATATCAATTAACAACGATTTTTATAATCTGATTAAATGGTGACTGAGGGGCATCTTTCGAGTGCAAAGGGTTAACGTGTCAATTTTCGATTATTATATCACATAATTCAAATAACGGTAACTAGAAATTCCAATTTTCCTGTATTAATTAACGAATCCAGGACAAACCCAAAAGGATGTAGCGACTAGCATTCTCACCCTCACTGCTAGATGGAAAACAGAAGTTTGAAATCTTCGATGAATCCTCGACTCTTATTGTTCAATTAGAAGGTGCTGGGTAAAAATTAAAGCATGGATAAAATAAAATAAAACTCGCCGTATCGCAACACTGATTAAAAACTTTCTTAGAGATACTTGAGGGAGCACATTCCACAGGGTACGTCTCTTTTCGACAACTGACCCAGTATTTCTACAGTGGGATAACTCTCCCACTACGTGTAAACCACGTCATAAATTTCTCACGTCTACTCCAACATCGATTACTACAAAATTCCTATGCTACCTATGTAAAAATTCCTACCCCCTGTCTAAGGCATGGACTGCTAGAAAACCTTACTAACAGGTCCACTAGCAGTCGCAGCACGAATTGCATCCCTTCCTTGTATCCTTCTACCTGCTATCTATCACAAGTGAAACAGCCATAAGGATATCAACCTGCAGCACGATGGGAACCATAACAAAATTTAATAACCCCCACGAGGAAAATCATTTCGTAAAAGTGTTACCATTATTCGTCATTTTGATTCGTAATTGGAATTTTTTAAAAATTCCATTTAATTCGAGAAAAATACCCGACGAACAAACCACGTAACACGCGAGGCGAGTACGCGTCTGACCAAACGCTGTGTCGTTCCACTGTCCGACCGTGTAACCGGCTCGTATCGATTCGTATCCCTCGGTCGACGAGCCGCTGTTTCCACTGGTGCGGCGCGTCTATCGGGCCAGGGGCGAAGGGAAGCCCTTGACTTAATCGTGCGGCGTAAGTTAGCGGTCCCGGGTGCTGGTGACGTCGGCGTCGTTGCTTCGCGGCGTCGGCACCCGCCCGAACGAGCCAGCCACGACGCCGAGATACTTGGACCAGGCATGATAAACACGCGGTATCCTGGGATTAACGCGTAACCCGCATTGTCTTCGAGCAGCTCCTTCGTCGCGCTTGTAAACACCAACGACTGTACAGTTACGGCTCAAAGTTTACCATCTGTGCACCAGGAAGAAGCATTTCGCGGAGTTTGCGAATTTTCCCGGAGAAATTTCCGAAATTTCTCGTTTTCTTTTCGTGGTGCACGATGAGTTTTAAATTTCTAACTTTGATTTAAAATACAGGGGGTTCGGTAGCTGATATTAATATCGATTTTGATTTTAATTTTCGGAACACGAATTTTGTATCAAGATGTCGGTAATATTCGATGATATTAAATTAATTATTAAATAATTAAGAAAACGATTGATATTTAAAAGGTACCTAATGTGAAGATCGCTGTAAAAATCGAGCAAGAGGATTAAGAGGGAAGGATTAAATCGGTAAGAAAGACAAAGGTTGCCGTTTATTCGTGAGGAACGAGAAAGCAAGCGATTCCAGACGATAGGTTTAGCCACTAAACTAAAGGTGGCAATTTGTTCGAGGCCGGTCCTCGCATCAGGGAAACGGCAAAGAAAATTGGATTCGGTAAAATGTGGTTCGCCATCTGTTCGGCCGAGTTTATTTTTCCCTCGTCGAAGAATAATACCGTTATCAAATTCACCTTATCGTTCGACGGAATCTCCAGCTTCGATTTACGAAATCTGTTTCCGGATTTCCAACCACTGTTCGATCCTAAATCACTCGCGACACTTCGATTCCTCGAGTAAATTTCCAACGACGGTGCTTACACCGTCTCTTAACGTACTGCTCGAATGATTTAATTCCGGCGTGCAAGGGGGCAGGGAGAAGCAACGAGCAACTCGACGAAGCTCGAACGGATTCGAAAATTTCATTTCGTCAGTCGCGAAACTTGCCCTGACAAATTGTGTAATGACTTGTTAAACCAGTTGGACGTGGCTTTCGCATGCCTCATTCGTAACCGACTGTACACCGACAAACCGTGAAGTTTGGCTACAAGTTACCGTGTCTTCGTCCCGACACGATGTGCCACAATACGCCAGACAGCCGAACTACCTGTTTGTTTCCGTTTCCGTCGTCCCGGCGTAGACGGAACATTCGTCCACGAGTCGCGTAAACTTCTTCAATGAACTCCGACTGCCTTCCTCTACGCCGTGTCCGAGGAAAGATTGCTTTGGCTCGAGTGAAACACGCTGACCATCGATGGCAAGCTGCGTCCTTTGCTCGCCAAAATGTCCCGTGATTAAAATTGCAATCTTCCAGATGAAACGTCTCGTTTTATTTCGCCTCCAGTGATTAACGCAGAAGATACCATAGATCTAGACACGATCTATAATTAACATTTACATATTTTATCACGGCACGATTCAAATTTGTAATTACAGAGTCATCGAATCTCGACGTAATTTTTATATATAGTAATTTCATTTTCTTCCTTGATTTTTCGTTCTCGCATAAATAATTAATCGAGATTCATACGTGGAGCGTGTGTGACTCGCTGTATAATTTGAATTCCGAAATTTATCGCGGCATTTAAATGGCGTAATAATCTGGTCATCTTTTCTTTCGATGGAATTCGGTGAGAAAAGATGGCGGGAAAAAAGAGTAAAACGCAGGGAATTATTATACTCCGCAGAGGAAAATAAAATTTTTCAGCTGGCCACGTCTCTCGCGATTTCAAAGGGTGCTCGCGAGAGGCAGCTCGATCTCTATCACGGCGATATATCTCGGCGGTGGATTCGTTGATAATCGAGATTCAAAGAGCGTTATAGTTGGCTTTAATGCCGGGTATTTAGATCGGGGCACGTTGTGTTCCGGCTGGCGTCACGTCCGAGACCCCTCCTCTCTTCTCTTTCTCTCTTCCCTGTTTCTCTTCGCTTTCTCTCTTCCCCCTCTCTCCCTTCTCTTTCCCCGCTGTGTTCACATCGTGCACACGTATTACGCGAACACAGGCATATTCCAGGTGGATGATAACCGTCGGGACGCCCGCGGCTTCACCTTGACGTGTTCATGCTCCGGTCTTCTCGTAAACTTTCTGGACCTCTTGCACCCCCTCCACCCTCGCCGTTCTTTTTCATCCTCTTCGTTACCGGTCCCGGCCGCCTTCGAACCTCCAAAATCGATGGGTTCCTCCTGCGTCCCTTCCCTCTCCCCCTCTTCCTGCATTTCTTCTATCTATCTCTCGATATCTACGGTATCTCTTCCTGCTCTTCTTGCTCTTCTTCTTCTTCTTCTTCTCCTTACCTCGGTTATTCGTTCCAACGAAATAAAACTGTCCCGAACGAATCGTTTTTAGCTGAAATCGTTTTTAGTCTTGAAATTGTTTCCTTCGTTACACCTGTCACTCGCTTGCTTCCTCTCATCGCTGTTTTCTTCCACATTTCACGTGTACTCTTGTAGGATTTTGTTGCGGTTTTTCGTGATACGTTTTTAGCGTGATATTCGATCGAGTCTTCTTAATTCGGATGTTCGAGTACTTTGGGATACGTCGAGATTGTTTTCTACTTTTCTTTATAGTAGATTCTAGTTGTAACTTCAAACTGACACCTTCTCTCGTGACAGGGGTTCATTTAATTTGGTCGTGGTTTCTGTTTCGTCTCATTTTCTTCGTACTTCGCGTGTTATTTTCTTTGTATTATTTATTATTTTCGGAACGTTAACCCATTTGCATCATGGCTGTACTTAAGGTGTCGTGTTCAGGCATCAGCGACGTTCAACTGACGACTAGGCCGTATCAGCACCTACTCATAATGGCAAATTTTCACGACAAAAGTAAAACTTGTCGAGAATATAACGAACCGATGTAGATGAGATGCTCGCAAAAGGGATCAAACGTGATCTGTGGCATATGAAGAATATTCTGCAACTGGTAATGGAAAAAGCCAGTTCGCGGATTATTCCGCGCTCGGTGATAGGCGACAGTCGTAGATCGCGGAATATTCCGCGCTCGGTGATAGACGACAGTCGTGGCTCGCGGAATATTCCGCGCTTGGATGCAAATGGGTTAAATCCTGCAACCCCTTTAGCGGTTTGCTACCGTACATTGTTGTGCGTATGTACATTCCTGTGGTTAGGTGCATCGTGTCGTTTTGGGAATAAAATTCAGAGACCAAGGTTTCAGGAACGAGGATTGAACAATTAGCGCATGATTTTACAGTCAGAGGAAAAATCATAGCAACGAAATACTCGTTGGGTATTTTCTTTCCACTGCTCCTTTCGTGTATGTGGATTTAAAAAGGACAGGATAATGGAAACCCGTTTCTGCGGACGGTGGTTCTAAAATATCGCGCGACAAAATTGCTCAATTCACTCTTCGCCCCTATAATTCCTCAATGGGGGAGCTTCTTCCACCTAATCTCGGTTTTTGCCAGACCTTGCGTTTAAATACCGTCACGAGCCTCCACGATTCGTCTCTAACTCGTTTCCTATTCTCCTCCCTGCCTCGACCAACCCCGTTCGACCGCTATCTTTCCAACGATTCGCTATTTTCCACTCGAAGGACCCCTAATTCGCACCATTTTCACTCGTTGCCGATAATAAAATACATTTAAACACTTTATCCCCTGTTTACCTCCCACCCTCTCTGCGGTTTTAACCCTTTGTTATTTTCTCGTCGATTTTTATCCCGTTCTTTCTCCCGGTTTCTTCTTATTTATTTCTGTTGTTTCCCCTTTTTTTCTTTTTTTTCTTTCTTTCTCGCATCCTCGTAATTTGCCGTGGCGAAGCTGCAAGCGCCGCATCGGGCTCGATGCGCCGGCAGATACGACCTTTTGCGAGATCGGCCCGCTCTTTCCTCCGCAGTAATAAGATCAAAAAGCCCCGTCACTGCTGCACCGGAGGAAAGTTCCCGTCTCCGCGAGGCATGTCTCGCCCCCTTCTTGACTCGACAGGGTGGCTCGGTGCAGAAAAACGTGTTGTTAAAGGTGCAATGCGTTTCGGTGGGTTCGTTTCAGAGGCAGCTTTCGTTCTTCAGCTTTCGTTGGTACCTTTCATTGGCAGCTTGCGTTCTTCAGTTTTCATTGACATCTTGCATTCTTCAACTTTTGTTGGTAAGCGTTGTAAGGCGTTCTTCAGCTTTCGTTGGCAGCTTGCGTTCTTCGACTTTCGTTGGTAGCTTGCGTTCTTCAGCTTTCGTTGATAGCTTTCGTTGGTACCTTTCATTAGCAGCTTGCGTTCTTCAGCTTTTGTTGGTAAACGTTATAAGGTGTTCTTCAGCTTTCGTTGGTAGCTTTCGTTGGTACCTTTCATTGGCAGCTTGTGTTCTTCAATTTTCATTGACAGCTTGCATTCTTCAACTTTTGTTGGTAAACGTTATAAGGCGTTCTGCAGCTTTCGTTGGTAGCTTTCGTTCTTCAGCTTTCGTTGGTAGCTTGTGTTCTTCGACTTTCATTGGTAGCTTGCGTTCTTCAGCTTTCGTTGGTAGCTTGTGTTCTTCGACTTTCATTGGTAGCTTGCGTTCTTCAATTTTCATTGGGAGCTTGCGTTCTTCAATTTTCATTGGCAGCTTGCGTTCTTCAACTTTTGTTGGTAAGCGTTGTAAGGCATTCTTCAGCTTTCGTTGGCAGCTTTCGTTCTTCAGCTTTCGTTGGTAGCTTGTGTTCTTCGACTTTCGTTGGTAGCTTTCGTTTGGTACCTTTCGTTGGTACCTTTCATTGGCAGCTTGCGTTCTTCAATTTTCATTGGCAGCTTGCGTTCTTCAATTTTCATTGGCAGCTTGCATTCTTCAACTTTTGTTGGCAGCTTTCGTTCTTCGACTTTCGTTGGTAGCTTTCGTTCTTCGACTTTCGTTGGTAAGCGTTGTAAGACGTTCTTCAGCTCTCGTTAGGCCCTTCTCATGCTTCGATTTCGGGATCCTTCCATCATTCGATAGATTTGCAAACGAAACCGAGTGTCCGAGTTCTGTAGACTGCAGATTATTATTCCACAGTGGCGTCGAAATCGGGTGCAGAGGATGAAGCACAGTTTGATATGGAGTAAATTAAAAATTGGGGGTACGGAATTTACCGTTTAAGGAATTCGCAGCGAGTCAAGAAGCGAATAATAAAGGGACGTAGTAAGGAATCTCGCGAACGGAAATTAAAGTGTAATTTTCGTAAAAGTATGCGAGATATTGCGTACCAGAGCTCCAGCCGGCATCTCAATTTTTCCATTGAGAAAACTAGGTCGATCTTCTTGTTTCGTCATTAGTATTCCTATACCTTCTTCCCGAGTGAACAGGAGTTCGCTGAACTTTTTCGTTCCTTCGTGATTAGACATTTGCCGGGCTTGTTTAAAGAGGAATTTATTACTCCGTCGTTGAACGAATACAGCCGAACTTTCGCGAAGATTTATCTCGCCCGGGAAGAGATTACGAAATTGCTTAGCTTCGTGTATATAAATTACAAGATGGTTCGATCTTGAGTAGGAAAATATTTTTTCGAGACGTTGGTTCAAGCGCGAAGCATTCAGGGCTACTATCAATGCAACATGGCCGACCAACTTCGTGGATGGCATTTTGAACGAAAAGCTGCAACTTCGTCGCGCTATGTCAAAGCGAAATCCGATTAACTACGAAGCTACGATGTACCAAAGAATCGTTACGTTTCACCCTGTTCGACCATTTCTTCCGTTTTTAAATACCCCTATAAGTGAAACCCTTGATTCGAAACCCTAGCTTCGAGACCCGCGTTTGCTATGAATTCTTCGATCATTCTTTGAACAAACTGAATTAATCTGAATTTATCCTACTCGAAATAATTCATGAGCCTATTCTTTTAGCAAAATTCTAAACCATTGTGATACGAATAACAAAAGAGAAAAGGAACTGAAGACCTTTGAGACCAGTGTATACTATTTTTAAAATTAAAAATGATTTAATCCTTTTTCAACTTAATGAAACCAAAATTATAACCTCAATTTGTTAAATCAGATAGCTGTCAATCAAGATTATATATTGTACAGCTAAGGAATTAATTATATTAAGTAATTAGATGGGCATCGTCTAGGACCACGTTGTCTTCTGCTGGTTCCATCCCTCGATCGAGAAACACATCTATCTTCGTTATAAAAATACAGTGATTTTTCTTTCAAACTATACCATCGCGTTTCCAAATTTATTCCTAACCATAACAGCTCACAAATCCATATTTTAAACGAACATCACGGACCACAAACTCGTCCAATTCGATATACCCCATAGACTCCTTCTTTCACCAAAAAGTCTGACCCAAACTCCAAATATTACACGATGTTTGTGCATCTACTTAAAAAGAGGATCAAAAATTTTGTATTATAAGAAATCGTGCTCCACTTCATCCCGATCAACCCTCGCCCCCGAGATCACTCGTAAACCCCCGAACGCCAGACGTACGCGGAGCGTTCTCCAACCCCCCAGCCCGGAGCATGCAACCGAAGCGGGATAACATCGCGAGTACAAGTGCAGCAAGCGTGCACTGGGCTTTAATCGGCAACGAACGCGTCCGCGTCGCAACGAGTTCGGTAAAAATTCTGCTACAATTCCCCGGAACGAGATTACGGTAATTACCTGCCACGGAGAGCAACAGTTTCATTACGGATAAGACCGCGCGTGCATCCGGCGTCCGTCGTCTCTCCCTCTTTCCTTCGTCGTCTTCTTCTCGCCATCTCTCTCCCTCTCTCTCTCGGTCCATCTCGCCGCCTTTTTCTACTCGCAACCACGGCGCTTTCTCCGACGAGGAACTGTCCCTGCAGAGGGACTCCGCTCGCATGTAGCGTTCCGCTGCCCTGCGGAGGAACCGCATTATCATGCGTCAGCGGACGGACCAGCGAACGCGGACCTTCGAACGTTGCTGCTGCAGATGCCGCGATGGAATTTTAATGAGATCTTATCCGACGGCTCGGTGAATCTAATTAAGCGTCGTCGTAGCCGGTGACGGGCCGCCGGACGGCTCGCGAATTTCTAGGAACTCGCGAATCGAACGAATTCGTAGGAGAAGCTTCGGCAAAGTGGATTGCGGTTCGTCGAGACGGCACAGAAGGGTGTGCAGGGCGTTGGTTATTTCGAATTCCCAGTTCCCTTTGATCGTCCAGGGTCTGAGCGGAGTTTCGCGTGTTCTACGCGTGGGAATTGGCGAGGAAGGGTTGCGGAGGAGGAGCGAGAGAGAGAGGAGTGAAGTTGCAGAATGCGAGGGAATGCGAGGATTCGTTTTGGGAAGAAATTTTTGATAGAGCCGCGTGTTTTGTACCTGGTGTCAAAGGATATTCGGGGAATCGTTGAGCAAACTGATTTTCAGATGATCTATGGTGTTCTTAGTAGCGACGAGGATAGGTGGCTGTTGGATTTTCGTACCGAGGTGCAGGGAAATAAATTAAACTCGTAAAATTAAAATTGTTGGAGTCATATGGGAGTGAATAAAATTCTATTGCGAACGATGAGAGTAGAGTGGGGGCAGGGGGTAGTTAAAGTTAAATGCTTTTTGGATCTACGATTTTTCGCAATTAAATTCGCAATGGCGCTCAGGGGGTAACCGATGTAGCGGAATTAACTTAAAGACCGTGGTTAATTTCTGTTAATAATCTATGGAAAGGGCTGAGTATATAGATTTATAGGCTTAGTTAAACGTGTACCTAAATTAACCCGTCCGACCCGATGGACCTACGGAGTACGTCGATGTGATCCATCCTTGGCAAACATGTACCAAAGATCTTGGATCCAGCTAACGAATCTTTGTATAATATATAGATCAGTTCATCCTATACCTTCCGAAAAAAAAATAAAAATTATATTGTTGGAATAATTGAATATTGTTAATGATAATGTCTGTCATATTATATTATCTATATATATACATAAAATATTCGTTTGAAAAATAAAATATAGATGGACCTACGTATTACGTCGATGTGTTCCATCCTTAGCAAACGAGAACCAAAGATCTTGGATCCAGCTAAAAAATTTTGGTCTATAGATCAGTTCATCCTATACCTTCCGAAAAAAATAAAAATTATATTGTTGGAATAATTGAATATTCTTTACGATAATTTCTGTCATATTATATTAGCTATATATATACATAAAATATTCGTTTGAAAAATAAAATATTGATGTACCTACGGATTACGTCGATGTGATCTATCCTTAGCAAACGAGTACCAAAGATCTTGGATCCAGCTAAGAAATTTTTGTCTATAGATCAGTTCATCCTATACCTTCCGAAAAAAAAATAAAAATTATATTGTTGCAATAATTGAATATTCTTTACGATAATTTCTGTCATATTATGTTAGCTATATATATGGATAAAATATTCGATTGAAAAATAAAATAATGATGAACCTACGTATCACGTCGATGTGTTCCATCCTTAGCAAACGAGTACCAAAGATCTTGGATCCAGCTAAGAAATTTTTGTCTATAGATCAGTTCATCCTATACCTTCCGAAAAAAATAAAAATTATATTGTTGGAATAATTGAATATTCTTAATGATAATTTCTGTCATATTATATTATCTATATATATACATAAAATATTCGTTTGAAAAATAAAATATTGATGTACCTACGGATTACGTTGATGTGATCTATCCTTAGCAAACGTGTACCAAAGATCTTGGATCCAGTTAACGAATCTTTGTCTATAGATCAGTTCACCCCATACCTTCAAAAAAAAAATAAAAATAAAAATTATATCGTTGTAATATTTAAATATTCTTTACGATAATTTCTGTCGTATTATATTACCTATATACCTGGATAAAATATTCAGTGGAAAAATAGAATAATTAACAACAAGAAAAATAGTGTTTTAATAGAAAACGCGAAGCAACTGCTCCTCGCGTGATTAATTGCCGTCTAATCGAAGAACGGCCGGCGAAATAAGCGAAGAAAGTTTATTCCCGTTCTCGCGAGGCAATTACTCGGAAGTAATTATCCTTGGTGTAAGAAGTCGAGGTTGATCGTTTCCCACCGCCCATGAAAATCTCCGTTTCCAAAGTAAGCATTCCCACTAGCACCTCGTTCGTTCTAATTTGTTCCGCGTCATTTCCACTCTTTCTCACGCGTCCATCTTGCAAACCGAACTCGACGCGTTCATCGAGAATCGACTTAACGAGGACTTCGCGACGATTTCTCCGAATTATAGGAAAATTCCGCGGTATAAATCGGCTCGTCGAAATTGTTCGAGGTCCGAGAACTCTTGGGGGTGTGTTTCCAGGGCGCGCAGTACCCCCTCCGCCCCCCGACCCTTTTTCACCTGGAAATTTCGATGCTAATTCTCCGCGATTAACACTTCGCTTCGCGCGACGTCCCTCGATTTTATCCGAATAACGATCGTGAAGCGTGAAACGAGGGAAAAGGGAACGAGAGAAGCGAAAACGCGTTTCTCATCCGGCCAGTTTCTTATTTCGCGTAAAGGCGTTTAAACTCTTGCAAATTGCGATTTTAAGCGGCTTATTACTCTTGGTTCTTCGATACCGATCAAAGAGAACTCGGCTGGCGGCCTCACTCCTTTGGTCGCGTCCTCATGCAACCTCGTTAAGTTAACCGCGTTTCTAAGAGAGAAGCGTAGAACGGCATTAACCCGTTCTGGCAATTCGTTCTCCGTAATCCCGTGGGTGAAACATTCTATCCCGTAACTCGCCACGAGTGTTCGCGCCATTTAAATGTTTCGCATAAGCGATCTCGATGATATTTTTAAGCAGTATTGCTGAAATTACGTTTCCCTTTCGGGGGTTATAATTCCCAAATCGGGGAACTTTATTTTGAACGAATTATCATTGTCGATGGTCGAATGTTTATTTAAAGTTAACGTTAATTTTTGACAGGTTCTCGACGCGTGATGTGTTATATAAAAATGAAATTTTTGTATCTAATAATAGAATAATAATACGATCACTGTAATTTCGTTGTATAGTATCGTGAATTTGCGACTGACGCGAACGATAAAGGACATCTATTTTACCCTCTGCAAAATCCCCGATATACGTATCCTGGATTTTAGTATGAATTTTTAACTAGACCATGCGCGTATTTTACTCCGTCGTTTATTTTCCTACGTATTTTCGTATATCTATATGTTTCCCTTTTCTCTTTTCATTTATTCTTTTTTAAATTCTATGCTGTCGCTGCTAAAAAAGCGAGGAGCTTAAGGAGATCATGCACGCTTCGATTATATGGAATTCTCGAGAATTTGGTTTCAATTCTTTCTTTTTCTTTCTTTTTTTTGTTTTGTATGACCGACTCTGTACATTATCTACCATTCGCAGACGTTGTGACCGTTTCAGATACTCCGTGTAAATTTTATTACACCGCGATACAATTGCAACGAGCAACACGGGTTGCAATGACAAACAAATCAAATTTAGAGCCACGCGATATATATTCTCCAATTTTTAATCGTTTCGG
>NW_016910563.1:202321-216028 GCF_001483705.2 Eufriesea mexicana
TAGGGAAAGCAGGGAAAAAAGGAGATAAAAAAGGAGATAAAAAAAAAAAGGACGATAATAATAAATAACAGGATTCCGGGACGATACGCTGGATGCAGGATTCGAAATGAAGGGGAACGAAGTCAGAGAAATGGCATTTTCCCGGGAATTTTTTCGAAATTGGTGGGTGGTCGGGCACGTCCACGTACGTGTCCATTCGCGACGCGAATTTGCCTGGCTTTAAAGCACTTCCACCGGTCCAATTTTCCGCAAGAATGTGACACGTAGCAATCTTGCTAACCTCGGGGCCCCTGTGCACGATTTATTGGCTACCGAGTGTACCTTCGACGATTTATCTTCTTTCCCTCTCCTGTCCTCTCCGTTTCGCCCTTATTTCCTTCATACAACATCCTCTCCCCCTTCTCTCCCACTCTCTCCTTCCTTCTCGTTTCCTTCCTTCCTTTTCTCCTCCGTCGTTCCTCCTTTTTCTACCCGCCACTCTCCTGCGTCCCCCTTATTTTCTTCCTTTTCTTCTCTCCCTTTTCTCCCATTTCTCCCCTCCTCCTCCTTCGTCCCGATAACACCTCGTCCTTTGTCTCTCACCGGTATATCCTGTGTCTCCTTTTTCCCAGTTTTTGGCTTTCGCTTGTACCCTTCCTTATTTCGTTGTCACAGGGTCCCTGGCTCTTCCGCCATTTCTTCCTCGATTTCTTCCACGATTCCACGTCTTTGGTACTTCTCTTCGAGTATACCTTTATATTTTATTCTCCGTTCTTCGCGTCTTTGGGACCCTGCTGTCGCATCGAGGGGGGCCCGTTCGCACGCGTTTCGTAATTTTCCACCATTTTTACCGCGTTTCTTTGATTTCCTTTAACGATTCTTCCCCCGGAAGACACTCTTGCCCCCCTTCTTTTCGGTTCGAGAATTTTTTTTCTTTTGTTTTTTTTTGTTAGGGTGAAAGACAGGGAGGACGTCGAGAAAGTAGACGACCAATTTGTGCCCCCTCGCGTTCGGAATAATAATTGAAACGATAACGAGGGTCGAATATGCGGCAGGGAGATTAATCCCTGGCAGCTACTAATTATTCCGAGTTACGCTCCCGTAGACTCGTGATAAGATATCAAAGGCAAGATGCAATTTGCGTTTCCCGTGTTCTTGCTTCCGTTTCCGAACGAAGATTCCCACTGCCTGTTGCCATAATCGAGGTATCACCGCGACTGAGGTGTAATTGTGGATAAGCCCGAGAAGGGCTTAGTCGTCGATCCGGCGTGAAAGAAATTACAGGGTCGACGAGGATGCAAGGCAGAGCGTTGGGTTACGTAAGTGGCCGCGATGATTTTGCTATACTTTTGAGCATTCTGATCGTGGGTCCCCGCGAGACTGTTTAACTTCCTACTGATGTGCTATAGTCACGCGAAAATACGATCTGCAAGGATGGAATTTCGTTTACTCCATATGTCGATATGGTTCTATGGATATCTCCATGAGCTTTTATTATCCGCAGAATTTTGTATATTTTATTTCGATAGGGTTCCAAACTCGAGGCAAATATAACGAGGAACAATGATTTGGCTGGATATTAACCCTTTGCACTAGACGACCTAGAAAGAGGTATACGAGTTGAAAAATTTTCTGCTATAAGGCTGATAATATATTTCTAGAAGTAAGTAGGAAATCGTATAATAATTAACAGGTAGAGTTATTTAATTTCGATATCTCGCACACTCTTACATTACCTCAGATTTGATATATTAATTAATAACGATCTTCCAAGTTTTATGAAATAGTGACTGAAGGTCAGCTCTCGAGTGCAAAGGGTTAACATCCTATACCGAGAAGATATATTTTAAGTGTAAATGTGCAAACGATTAAGAAATTCGGCTAAATGCATAGTTTAAGGGTACCTGTCTATAGTCTGTTTGACTTTTTAAGTCTTTACATTGTAATTTAATATCGGATAACTGTTTAGTCATCTATTCGTGTTTATCTATGTACATTAGATAAACTCCAAAGTGGCTAACTTTTATCCTTTAGTCATTCTGATTGTCTTATTACTCACTCCAACCCTGATCGTTCCTGCATCACGTACAAAAATATTTTATATATATTTTATTTCCTAATTCACATATAAAAATATTGCCAATATATTGCTAGTAATTTGAAGTGTTACTGTAAAAGATCTGCTATGTACTTAGCCACACTGTTCTTCAAAGTTCCCATGTAAGTTGTAGCGAAAATAAATTTCTACTTGGAATACAACCTTGATTACGAGAAATTATACATTGAAGAGGTATTCGATTTTACACAATCACTGCAGGTTTATTCCATCCACGATAAAATTGGTTAAAAAATTTGGAAATTTTTTGAATTTTGTGCTGATTAAGATATATTAATCATAATTAACACTAGAACTACCGATTTTTAATGGGTACCTAACTATAACGTGCACATATTATAGTAATTTCAGCGATACGATGAATATGAGTGAATATATTGATCACAGTTCTTTCTTAATATGAATTGATACCAATTTTATTCTTAAAATTCTGGGACCAGTCATTTTGACTGGGTTGGCAGTTCAAGTGTTAAATTCGCGTGATTGTGACGAGCTAGACTTTGCTTACCTCTGCAGTGCTATAGATTAAACTGCATTATATGAGAGGGTACCATTATCCTGAAAAGAAAATGGCAGAAGCCTGCCGTCAAAAATTACCTGCACCTTGCAACTCCTGATAGAATTAGGTATGGCAGTGGAGTTAAAAAGAAAGGAACACTAATTATAAAAAGATGACGCTTTATAATTGATAACTCAATCGGTGTGTGCTGTACAACGATTCCATAGAGACTGAGTCGTTTGAATAAAATAATTTAGCTGGTGACCGACCGACACGTACACAATCATACATTAGTATGTAATCAAAAAACATTTTAACATCGAGGTTATATGTAAGATGTCTCGACTCATGTCTTTAGCATTCCAACAGTTAAAAAATTTGGAAATTTTTTGAATTTTGTGTCGATTAAAATGTATTAATCATAATTAAATTCGCGTGATCGTGACGAGCTAAACTTTGCTGGTGTTTGCAGTGCTATAGATTAAACTGCGTTATATGATAGGGTACCCCATTGTCCTGAAGAGAAAATGGCAGAAGCCTGCCGTCAAAAATTACCTGCACGTTGCAACTTCGTTTCGCTTGGTCGCGTCGCTGTCACTGGAATTTCCAAAAATTCTATGTTCCTTGGCAGGACGAACCTCGCCGGCGGAGCCGGGAACAGGCAGACGGAGGATTCGAGGTGGAGAGAAGCCCGGCTCGGGCCGCAAAAAGGAACGAAAACAGGGGGTCTGCAGGTGTAACGCCTGCAGCGACCGGGTGATAAAATGCGCGCGGACTCTCGATGCGAGGAGGCCGAGAGAAATCTCGCGATGCCTCGGGCCCGATAAAAAATGCAGTGATCACGTTTCGGCAGAGACTTTGGAATCTCCAATCTGCCTGCTCCTCTGATTCGCGCGTCGCGCCACCCGTGTATCCTTTTCCTTCTATTCCCCGATCGATCCGCGGGATATCGTTTCGTCGAAGAAATGCCCGGCAAGTTCGCCGAACGGAAAATCCCCGCGTAATTTCTCACTCTCGCTCCGATGGATTACTTATTCCTGGCTCGGGTGAATTAAATTGCCACTACGGTACTGCGTCGATGGTTAGTAATTTTCGTTCGGTGAAATTTGCATAGGCGAGAACGTTGCGTATTGGTCAGGCTGAAACCGTGATTGCACGGTTTCATAGGTTTCTGATAATTTTGGTACAGGCTGATATACTGTATTATTATTTTCTAATAATTTTTGTATTATGGGAGAAACCATTTACGTATTTTCTAATCCATTGCATTCTAATTTCTGTCATTTATGATTGAATCGTATATATGACTGGGGACGTAAGATAGTAAGAGAAGAAAATGAAAAAGAATTTATAGTAAACAATTTCTTGTTTCCATCAAATTTAGTATGGGGATTATGGATTTATAATTGTAAAATAATTACGATATATATATGTGAAGAAATGTCGTGAGTATTTAAGAAATTACGGCACTATTTCGTGTTAATAGAAGGGATGTATTTACACGAGGGGGGGGGGGGGGGGGTGGCTGCTACAGAAGACACAGTATCTTGTCATGGAAAAGCTCTGTCCCATGGTCTACTCGCAAACAAATTATTTTTATCAAGGGCTAGTCTAAGCATTCGAGGGGGTCCCCATGTCTGAGAATCATAGTCTGCTCGACCCCATTGACTGGAGGGCCCCTCCATGTCTCTAGAAGTGGAAATACCTAAGCTTTTCTTTCCCACATTAACGGATGCATTCCTACGTATATTTATTAAATATATAAATAAATATATAAATATATTAAATAAATTATTTTCTTTTAAATTCTTTTATTAATTAACCCTTTGCGCTCGAGGCCCGTTTCGGTCAGGTGAACCAGCAACTCGAGCGCAGTTAGCCGCTCCCGCTTATTTCATGAGTTCTTTACAGTAAACTTAAAATGATTTGAGACACAATAAAACTTTTTAACGTTATTTTATTATTTTATTATGTATTAATTTTATTTTAAATAACATTCGAAACTTCTGGATGACCCTTCGGAATTACCGACTTTTATAACACGTCTTTTGGTTATTGAGCGTGGACGAAATTAAGATTTGAAAAATAATTTGTTTCATTCTCCCCCAATATACCTAAAGTCTAACTCTAAAATAGTCTGTCTATACCATCGTATTATAAACCTTAGAAATATCGACCTCATTGCTCAGTTAGGTATTTCAAGGTAAGATGTTCCATATGCACCGCGTAACACTAACTTTGAAAGAAATATGCTAAATAATAACCATTGAGAAAGGTATATCAATCTGACTGAGATTGACTGAGAGGATGTCAAGGGGGTACGTGACGCAATTCGCCTAAACCCCCAATTTTCATCTAATATTCATATAAACATTCGTTCTCGGAATATCTAGATCTTCCAAACTAATTACTCACACCTTATATTAATTTTTGTACATAACTAAACTTATCTTTTCAACATATGGAATTTCGAAATTTAATAATTAGCGAAATATCAACTTTCATTTTCTGTTTATCCTCGTCTACACCCTTTTCTTCCAGGAATTTCAATTTATCGGACAATCCTTGTAACTCCGCGATGATTAGACAATGATTACTTTAACACGTATTAAATTACACCGATATAACACGTATTAAATTACACCGATACACTGTATCGGGATAAGATACTAATACTTGCCCGACTCGATTATAGAAATGCCATTATTTTACAGCGTGTTACTCGGTAAAGATTTTTCGATTGCTTTTAACAGCGTGCCCGTGGCGTTTAACGCTAATGCACGGGGCTAATAAAAATGGGCAATTATTTTCGTTAGCCCGTTTCGAATTGAAATCTGGCCGCGTGTAGCATCGGAACGGTGTACCCGCGTTGCAACAAAGAGTTATGCTCGCGTGCGTCAGGCCAGCGCGAGTACGCAGGTGGCATTGTCCTTAATTAAAAGTTAAATTGATAACAGGCACTGATTTGTTAATTCGAAAACGCGATCACCCACGGCCGATAATCGAGATTGCGGTGTCATTGAAACTGCACATAACGCGCGGTGCGTTTAATGCATATTGGAACGAAAATGCGTTTCATTGATGGCTGAACAATTACATCCTCGCGTGGCTTAACAATCACCATTGTCTCTCGATACCCGAATATTTCTCCCTATTTAAATTTCCCGCGCAACGTTCCCCCGTAGAATCCCCATTTCGTCTCGATTTTTCCACGAATAAATTAGAACTCGTTGTGAGGACCGCTTTATTCCGTCGGCAAAACTTTGCTTTATTTCCGTGAACAATTGCAATAAAACAGCAAAATCCGACCGCGGTAATTATTTCATATTTAATTCAAACGTCTCGTCAGGGAGTCGATTTTCGACACAATGGCGTCAATTGTTCGTATCTGTATTTAATTCCGTCTGATTACAAACATCGAAGAAATCCCCTTAACGTGGGAGATTAATTATCCTCACGGCGTATTGAAATAATTTCCAATTGGAAAATCTTGTAATGTCCGCAGCTACTGAAATTACACGCAATATGTAAATTAATTAGGAACGAAATGAATTCGTTATACATAACCTCTCTCTTTGCTACAGCCACACGTAACACGGTGGAATGACTGAAAATAATTTTACCAACGAAACGAAAATGCACCCTGTTACGTGCTGCTTTATTCTTTTTCATGAATATTTCAAATAATTCTAAGCTCTCGAGGGTTTCGTGATATGTTAGTGTCAATTTAATCGATGATCACGGAGTAATAGCAATTGCGATATACGAGCCAATATGGCGACGAGGGAAAGAAAATAGCGAGAGGATCGATCTAAATTTTGCATTTATCGTCGTCGAAGTAACGCGAATTTCGACGAAAGCGAGTCAAACTCACTAGACAACCATCACGGGATAAGAAGAAAGGTGTTTTCTCCGCGCCTTGTCCCTGAACGCAGTGAATTTTCTTCTTCGCAGCTGGCGAGAATTCCGAGTCGATGAGATCGAAGCAGCGGGACGCGAGCTGAAAACGCGCGGCCGCCGTCGTTTGAAGGCTACTTAAAACGACCATTGAGCACTCGTCGGGGTGCTCGAATTACCCACAACAGGTGGCTCGCAAGTAAGTGCCTCCGGTGTGTTCGCACCCCCGACTGATTTCACGCTGTTCACCCCCGGCTCGGTCGACTCGAAAGCTAATCGTCGATTGCGAGCTTCGCGTTCCTTATTTTCCACCTTCCATGGATCCGGCACAAATCCTTCTACGCGTTGCTCTCTCTCTGTCCACGCCGAAACATTTTCCGATTTTTCATTTACTTTTGAAAAATTCCTTCTTTTTTTCTGTTTTATCAGTCTTTTTCGTTTAAGTGCCGATTTAAAAAGGAAAATAATGCACGGTATAAACTGTTTCAGCGTGATCTGTCTCGGTGTATAAAAATTGTATATAAAATTTCTTTTTTTTCTTTCCCATTACGGTCTTTTTCGTCCAATTTCCGATTTAAAAAGGAAAATAGTGTACGGTATAGAATATTTCAACGTGACCCATCTCGGTGTATAAAAATTTTATATAAATTTATTATAAATTAACGAATGAAGTATAATTTGCAATAAAATACGTAATATTTCCTATCCTTACATAATCGAATATTTATTTTAATTCGTTATTCGTGACACTTTCTACTCTTCCAACCTCTCCTAGGAAAAGTCTACCTCGATTACTCCAATAAAATCCTAATTTTCCTACTCGAAAAAATTCCATCAAACGTCTCCTTCTTACAAATGGAACGTGCTAAATTGCCCCCAAAAATTTCCATGAAACGACACTCTTCGCGTGCTCTAACTCTGTCTAAAGCTAGCGCGCACACGATCCGATGCGAAAGCTACCAAAGAGAAAATAATATTGTACACACAGCTCCGTCAATACGAGCGCAACGTCTGCAACTCCGGGCGGCTTGTGGGAGTGCAGCAAGTGCCTGGACGAGATGCGGCTAATGCAGAGGCTGGCGATCAGCGGACTCCTGTCCGTGATACTGATCGTCCTTCTGACCGGCACGTTCGTCACGCGTCGCGACCTGGCGAACGTCGTGGAGCGTGGCGTGGCGCCGGAAACGAACAGCAACTGAACCCCGCCTGGGTGCAGAGCAACGTGATTCCTGGCCAGGACGAGCCGAAACCCGAAGATAAGGATCGACGGGTGGACTCGAAGCACAAACAGGCCGAGCCGTCCGCGGTCGGACCCCCGCCGGTTCCCGTTCCCGGACCCTACGTCATTAAACCGCCTAATCCACCCCTGGATGACGTGACTAATCAGCGCCGCGAGAAGATCAAAGAGGTAAGGATCCCGCCGTGTCTGCTCTGCCCTTTCTCGGCTCTGCTTCCGTGTCTTCAGCGAGTAGAATCCCCTGTCGAACCGAGTTTGCGGTTCCACGTGCAGGAAAGTTTGGGAAGAAGTCGACGTGATACCTTTCACGACGTTCTTCCTCCACGAGGTAATAGAGAGGTCTGTCTATGGGGATTCTTTGATGCAAGGATTTCAGCGAATGAAGATTGTCATCAAATTTATCTTGATTCAGCGAAAATAAGTAATTTACTTATTTCATTCGTGCCTCGTTTGCTCACAAGGAGAGTGTATTTCTTCGGGTCATTGATTTAGTTGAAACGTTACAGGGTTTAGATTTAGTCATCCAGTTCAAGAAAATTATAAGGGCATTATAAGGACAACTACTCGATAGATTTTGAGATACTACGTCAGAGAAAAATAGTAATTCGAAGATATTCTGCCATAAAGTCGACGGTATTTTGCAAATTAAGATGTAGAATTATTTTATTTCGACATTCCACGCATCGTTGGGTAATTTTAAATTTGATATATTAATTATCGTCGATTTTTAGAACCCGATTAAATGGCGACTTTCGAGTACAAAAAGTTGAAGCTTTCTTATTTTTAACTAGAAATTTCTTCCAAATAGTTATCGATAGCTATCAAGTGGCATTGTGGGTTACCGACTACATTCAAGAATTGCCACCATTGTGGAAATTTTCGGATATCACCATTAGACCACGGCGATATTTAATTAAAGCAATAATGAAACTCCAATCATAAATACTTCAAAAACTATCGAGTAATTGCCCTTATAATCGTACATTTTCTTGAACTAGATGACTAAATCTACAAACCTGCAAAGTTTCAACTAAATCTGTCACTCGAAGGACTTGCACTATCCTTGTCAGTCATGGTAAGTTCAACGTTGAGAACGCGCGAATGCGATGGTTGCATCTACGAGTGAATCTGAGCTGTTCCTCCCTAACTTCCTCCTTCGACATGTTCACCATAAAATGAAAAATTTGTACAAAACCAGCTCAACTTCGCAACTCGTAGATCCAACATCCCTTGCAACAGATGTCTAATCATCGAGCTGCTCCTTCTAATCTTTACCTCGAGGAGTGATCAACACCGAGGAGTCGAGGAGTTTCCAAACTCGTGGTAAGTTCGGCGCTGTCAATTTTTCATCGAAACTGGCATTTCCGAGCCGCGTCACCGTCAGACACGTCGTAAGTACTCGCCTTTATAAAGCCGCGTACCTGGAAGCATCGCTAACGAGCGCAAAAGAGAGGTAAGTCCTTGGCAGCGTTCAGAGGGGAGGCAACTTTCTCCTCGTTGAACCTGTACAAGAGTAATTGGATAAAGGTAAGTAATCTTGGTCCACGGCTTCTGCTCGTAATACACGTAATCTTCGGAACCGTACCAGGCCCCGGTATAACAGAAATTATCCGTCATTTCGTGATGCAGTAATTGAAGCCTTGCCCCGGCCTGAAAACGTTCATTTCGGATGCTGGCAGTGATTTAACGATTACTTAATTTCCCTGTGGCCCGAGTTTTAACGTCGTTCCTGCTGGCCTCCGTTTCGGGAAACCGGCAATTCCTCGTTCAAACAGAAAGCGTTCTTCCCGCGTTCATGCGGTAATTCCGAACACGCGGTCCCGGGATCCGAGTTCCCGCGGAAATAGACGCGACGATCGCGTACCCTGCGTGCTCGTTTCAAACAATTTACGTCGCTGGGACGAGCAAGCGGTGCGATTAACGAGAATCTTTCGTGCAACGTGCAATTTATCGTTAGCGAACTTTGAGAGCTTCGGGTTAGGTGCGTTCCAGTGTGCGTATTTTAATTTCATTTCCAGATTATGGCCGATTATGTCTTCGCGATGATGGAACGCGACATGTCTCCAGCATTTCGAATTAATAATTAACGTGGGATTGCTAGGATTTGAGAGTGAATGCAAGGGAACACTTAGGCCTACCTGGATGATGATGGACAATAAATAGCGGTCTAGGGTTCAGACCGAATATTCAGGGTGATATCTGGAGTATACGTGGAAAGATGAGTGACTTAGTGCAAGGATTGTACGAACGGGATATTTATGACTGCGAACAAAGAACGAAAGCTTGGAATGCGTTTGAGTGTTTAGAGTACCTGGCTAAGTATCACGACTTTCACTGCGTATTGTTAATGGCGCAAATTCCTTACCACGTGTGAGACTCGTGGTTTTCGCTTATGACCCAAATTCCTCACCACGAGTCTCACTCGTGGTTGTAAACCAAAGAGTTAAGACAGTCCTTTACGGAATTTGAGGAAGAGTCGATGTGAGTGTTACTTGCGTGATCATAGCAGTTATTAATTTAATCTTTTAGTTCATTTAGCCTTACTCCTAAGTCTCTTTTAGCTGACAATAAATACTTATTGGAATAAACCGATATCTCTTATTCCTCATATTTGTCAATCAAAAGTATTCCTACATTAATTAAAAGAAGGGTACAAAAGTGGTTCGAAGATATACCCAGAATCGAAATAGTCGGATTAATAACAGCGAGATCCATTAATCTCGAAGCACGTCGAACCGATTAATCAGGTCTCCGTTGCTAGTATTTGGTCATCGATTAATAGCCTTAGCTTAAGTGTCTCAATGTCTCGAAACCATCTATTTTCCGCCATCGCGCGTATCGATCTCTAATTATCCCTGTGCTACTGGAAAGCAAGTTTCTGCGAGCGAAATAAAATTCCAGGAGAGTAGCTAAAAGAGGATATATGGGGAAAATATATTCGCGCTCGTGGAGAAATTCTAAATAAATTTCGAGCACAGCGGATCACGTCGAGCCGCACAACGGGTGCTCATCTTTGGGTCGTCCTTCAGAGACACGGAATACGTAATCGGTGGCTTCCGCGGATCGAAATAGCACGTAAAATTGGAACGGTCGTGAAATTACGTTTCGCTAATCCACTCTCGTAGTCGGCTTTCCGTGTCATTTTCCCCGCTGTCTCGTTCCACCCCCTTGTCCCCGTTTCCTACGCGGCCAGACTATTGCCCGGGACAAAGGATCCATCGATTTCCCTTTGCGATTCTCTTTAATTTCCGCCCTTTTCCACGACAAGTCGCGCAACCCAGAGAACCGCAGACCTCGACGGAAAATATCGCCGAATTTTTCCACCGTGCTCATCCAACATTCACATTGACCATCGAAATATACGCGCACACGTGCCACCGATGAAAGATTTGAACGTAGAGAAAGAACTAGGTTAAAAATTGTTGCGAATTTTCTAATTAAAATAAGCTAAATCGAATCGAGATTTTTGCAGTTAGCAAACGGTTAGAATCGATTCGTGTTGAAAGCGAGATTGAATTTTGACAGACACTTGTCTTATCGGATGACAGGACTCGCGTGGCACGATTTGGCAAAATTTTTGGTAAATATTTAATTCGAAATCGGGTGAACTGTGCAGATCTCTACGGGAATAGCGTTCGAGGTTTTCCATCGCGGAAGTAGAATGTTGACATCGAGATAAAGGTGAAATCCGGGTTTGACAGGAAATAGAGTGTAGACAAAAGTCGAAATTAGATTTCGCGTGAAACGTTTCTTAGGAAGTGTGAGGAATCGTGAAATCGACTGACAGTTTTTATACCGACCATATTTAACCCGTGACCAACAATAGAACTTTATTTCAAGTTGGACCTCGGTTTCAGTTCGCAGAATCGACTCTCTCGTGACACGATTCAAAAATAGACTCTTATCTCTGACAGATCTGTATATTCTCAAGAAACCGTATCCCGAAATAAAGAACCGAGATGGTGTCTTGAATCGAACCGTGCAGAAAACAAAGATCGTGGTCCACGTCGAGGTCCGGTGAAATGGTGACAGAAAATTGGTGACAAAATTACCGATAAAATGACCGATCATGGGGACCCACGGATATTTGTGAAACGGGGCGTCACGGTTAGAGGTATCAGCGTCGGAGTGGAAATAAATCGATGAAATTGCAGCGGATTCCATAGGCAGCATCCGGGTGAAACAGGATGCAAAGGGATGTCAAAGTTGATCGGATTGGAGAAGTCGGGGGCGGGACGCCTTGCCGCGCGTAATTAATTTAGCAAAGAGCAGTAAACTGGATATCCGCGATAATTCCGTTCGCGGAGCAAGATCCGTGCGATAATGAGTCAATCGCATTAAAGCCGTTCGGAACTCTGCCGGAACGATTATCCCTTTGAAAGCTCGTCCGTCTTTCTGTATCCCCGCAGCACCTCTTGTCCCTGTCTTGTTCCAGTGACCCTCTGTGTTCCTGTAAATCTATCTCGACCGGCTGATTATCGTCGATCCCTTCTGGACGATAGATTTGTTTCGAACCCTAATCGAAACCCGTGAATATTTCTAGCTATATCGATACGATTCGCTCGAGACGAGCACTTGATTGTCACTGTGGTTGCTTTAACCGATTTTCGCGATTTTGGAAGAAGGGTGAGAAACTATGACGCCTTCGCGGGATTTCGAGTCGATGGTAAAAGTAAAATAGATAATGGTCAAGGGATAATCGAGAAACTTAATTATTGATCTACGCGCGTAACTATACCTTTACCCATGCCTATGACAGAGAATGGCAATGATTCGCTCGAGTCGAGCACTTGGCACTTACTAGAGTTGCTTTAACCGGTTGTCCCGATTTTGGCAGAAAGTTGGGGAAACCTTTACCCATGCCTATGACAGAGAATGGCAATGATTCGCTCGAGTCGAGCACATGGCACTTACTAGGGTTGCTTTAACCGGTTGTCCCGATTTTGGCAGAAAGTTGGGGAGCTATGACGCTTTCGCGGGATTTCGAGTCGATGGTAAAAGTAAAATAGATATCAAGAGTTAATCGAGAGTGTTAATTGTCAATTTACACGCGTAGGTGTACCTTTACCCATGTCTGTGACAGAGAATGGGAATGATCCGCTCGAGTCGAGGACTTGACACTTACTTGGGGGTAACTTTAACCGATTTTCGCGATTTTGGAAGAAGGATGAGAAACTATGACACCTTCGCGAGATTTCGAGTCGATAGTAAAAGTAAAATAGATATCAAGAGTTAATCGAGAGTATTAATTGTCAATTTACACGCGTAGGTGTACCTTTACCCATGTCTGTGACAGAGAATGGCAATGATTCGCTCGAGTGGAGGACTTGACACTTACTTGGGGGTAACTTTAACCGATTTTCGCTATTTTGGAAGAAGGATGAGAAACTATGACACCTTCGCGAGATTTCGAGTCGATAGTAAAAGTAAAATAAATGTCCAGGGCTAATTGAGAAAATTAATTATTGATCTACGCGCATAACTATACCCTTACCTACGTCTACAACAAAGATTGGCAATTTTTTCGCTAGAACGGGTGTTCAAATCGCAACCTCGTAATGAATTACTATTTCATCTTCATACCTAATTAAAAAGTTTAAAATTACTCGACACTGCAATGTCGCAGGTATCTACATCGAACACGGTACTCATACCCATTCCTGTTGGAATTTCGCGTGACAGATAAAAGTACGAAATCCTCGAATGCAATTTATATATCTCGCATGTGGACAAAGAGAAGAAATAGCTTTAGTTAGTTCTTCCCAGCGCGATTATCGGCAATTACGTCGCATTTGACATTCTCGAAGTATGTCAACTATCGACAGGTGTCATGATTAGCCAGTTTAAAGTCTCGAATGTTACCGAACAGTAATTCTTGTCAAGTGTCGTGAAATTAGGTGACAATGCGGATTAAGAACTGTCATATAAAGTGATCTTGTTTTACGTGTACGTCATATTTAATACATTATTCTGTCGCTC
>NW_016910563.1:216090-217608 GCF_001483705.2 Eufriesea mexicana
ATAACGAAAATATGAAGATGATCGATAGATTGGCAGTTATGGAAGAATCTTCGAGACGAGGTATGACAATTAGGTCAGAATGCGAAATTAAACGAACAGATCGAAGCAGAAACGTCCATTTAATGAATTTTCTAGATGCGTGGAATGGAAGATATCGAAGGAAAGTACCATTAAAAGGCACGCGAGAGTAATTTGCTTGAATGGAAATATGGAGAAGTGCTATTGCGATAGTAGAGGTGGACAAACGATTGCCGTTGAACGCGTCGATCGGCAATACCGATGTTCCTATGGCGTTTCGAACGCTTATTAAAATTTGATAAACGTCGATCCAAATTTAACGGATACTCTGCATCATTCTTTCTATTCGGTCAATTTCCGCTCTATTAAAAATCGATCAACCTGGCGTCCAGTTTAGCAGACTTTGAAACAATAGTGTTTTCGTTTCGATCGAGTTCGCGTTGAATATTCCATCTGGTATCGAATGTCCAAAATGATCTAAAGAATGCAGACGAGGCATTAACCCAGATCTGTCTATCATCCTTCTGCATGGTTGTTTACAACGTAATTTTATTTTTTGTTTCTGACAGCGCTGCTGCTCGCGTTACCCATCGTATTCTTCGAGAAATGACCATTTTATCGAAAACCCTGTGACATTAGTACAAGACCCCAATCTATTCATTTTTCATCCGAGTAAACAGAAAATAAAATTATTCGGAAAATCGGACTTAACGCTAGATTTGCGAAACCCGTCAATTTGACAGGTGGGTTTCTCCAATTATACGATGGTATCAGATTTAATTAACTTATATTAAGACTGTTAATATTGTAATTGTTTCTAAATTAAACTAATCGTTAAAAAAAGAAAAGTCACGTGGTGTCCTTTACCTGTCAATTTGAGAGGAGTCCGTAGAAATAGGTATACAGATAGCTTCAGTAAACCTAGTGTTAAACCCTTTAAGAGAGACTGCTGTTTACGATCGAAAATCGAAACGAAATTCGAAGATCGGAATCAGAAATCGGAACGTTTCTGCAACGATTTTAAAAATCTAAAATTACATGGACGAATATTTACGTCGGTCTAGCAGATACAAATCTCGTCACATCGTATATGTTTCGTCCGAATCTTCTTGTCGACCGTATGAAGAATTCAGGCGAAGGTTTACGTCGTTTTAAGAACGTAAACTATTTTTGAAGGTTTAAATATAATTTAATTACAATATATCTACAGCAATTTACAATATGTCTTAACGATATGCGTTCTACCGTGGTGTCGTTTGTGTCATTTCGATGTTTGTACTGTCTGTCGTCTTGGTGTCGTGTATTTTTATATGTTCGTCTGTTGCTGTCATTGGCTGTCGAGATGTCTAAGTGGTGGGTGTGTTTTTCTCCTATTGGCGGCGTGTTCGTTGGAGGGATGTGCATGAGGTTCGGAACTGGTAGGTGGAAGTGGAAGTTTAAACAAATTGTTAATTTGTTTAGGTTTGGGAAATTCTAATTCTTTTATGGGTGTTGACTCGG
>NW_016910563.1:218951-222808 GCF_001483705.2 Eufriesea mexicana
GAGGATCGTAACGGTCTGTGAATTGGGAATGGGTGGAGGGAATGAACAGTATAGAGACCCCGATTCATCACGTTTCTTCCATTTCTCGTTAGATTAAAGAACAATAATTCCTTCCTATTCCCAATAAATTCCTCCTAGGAACGCTTAAAGCGCCATTCTAAATAGCTTCGGGGAGAGATAGAGGGGAGGAATCGAAGCCGAAATGGCGAATAAATCGTTGCCCCCTTATTTTTATTCTTTATTTTTATTCCTCGGCCAGAGTACCCCGTTCCCGTTCACGGGTCTAATAGCGAGCTATTTTTACGATCGCCGGATATAATTAGTTCTGTAATTGGATCCCAGGGAGCATAGTCGCGTTGCCGCGAATTCTCCGCGGTAAGCTCTCCGGAAAGCCCGGAACGTTCTGGCGCAGTTATGTACGGGGCTTATAGATCTCCCGGTTGGCCGGGAGGTACACATCGTTCATTCCGAACGAAGCAATTTGCTTTGCGAGTGGACTCGCGTAATTCACGAAATGGGTAAACCGCGTACGGGATAGATCTCGATTTACTGTTCACGCTCCATCTTGAATGGATCCCCGGTTACGGCGCGGCGATCGTCGCGCGAATAAAAAGCACCTCGTTTAGCTTTCCTGCCGGTGATTCGACGTTTCGATCGTTCTGAATATAGATTGCTTGTTTAAGGGAAAATGTGCCACGGTGTGGGTAGATGGTAGGCGAGTAGGTTGCCGGGCAAAGAGAATTTAAGTGTTTCTAATATCACGGGCATCCGCGTTTCCTCCGTGGTTTTATTTAACAGTTGGCCACAATGTTCCACCTTACCGTCCCTTCGGGCTTTATTTTAGTATACTTTGACTGTTTTATGGCCGACCAAAGGGAAGATCGGGCTTTAACTCTATCGTTTCTGAATTATTTACCGGCCATATTAGCTTTACGCGGCAGGTCAGGGATTTACGTGGCATTGTTTATGAATGGGATAAAATTTCGCAATGCCGGCAACTACCGGCAATCTGGAAGAATTTCTGATTATTCGTGAAGCAAGGACTCGATAAATCACTCGATATTCGAATTTTTACAGGAACGTGGAATTTCTCGAGAGAACCCGTACGATTATATCGCAATAATTTCTAATGCTTCGAAAAATTTCAAAAATTCTAATTGGCTCGCTTCTAATGGAAGAGTAGATAGAATAGCGATCAACGATGCATGCCGAAAAATGTAAACTCGAAATTACGGTGTAAACCGAGGAAAGTTATTTATTCGATGAACGAGGACGCGGATAACGAGCAATCTCGCGGTAAGTTCGAGACGAAAGCTCCTTTCGCATGGGTCAGGGAAGCCTTAACCAGTGTCTGACCCAGATTTCTCGGGGAACGTCTCTCTAGCTTCGAAAGCTCGCGTAACGTGGCCCGAATGGTGTCAGAATCGATTCCGCGCGACGTCGATCTGATTACATGGGCTAAGCAGCGCGCTACTCAAACGATCGCTAATCCCGACGTATTAGCGATCGCGCTTTAAACGTTGCCTGTAATTATCGGCACGCATGCAAATCGCATGGACTAACAAAGCTCGTTGGACGAGAATGCGGCGTTTCGAAGCTGCAGAAAACGCTTATGCTTCCTGACGATACTTCTTAACGCTAGTAGAATTACGTCCTACGTGTGTCACTCGTAGTCGATGATTAATCATTCGCAATTAAAATATTAAACGCCGCAAAGACTCGGAAAAATTAATTGCAAAGATAGGGAAGACGTCGTTCAATTGCAAAGATAGGAAAAAGTCTGTAGGAACGCATCCCTATTTGCAAAGAAGGAAACCATTTCTCCATTTTTAACGACATCGTAGTTCCCGAAGTCAATGGAGGGCTAGTTTATGTCTTTATCACCAGGCACCCATGACTCGCAGACACGTGGACCACGACAGATATACAGACCAGAGCTAGAAAACTTCGGTTCCTTGACGACCCAAGAGCAATATAGACCATTTTCCTAAAACCTACACCGTTTTCTCGGTACCAGCCCCCCCTTGTGTACAATAAACTTCGAAATTCGACATAGTGCTTCCCGCTTATTTAACCCTTTCGGTACTACTGCCGTCCATTGGCAGCGGCCATGAAGCGTTCTCTGGGTACTACCGTCGCCTATTGTCGACATCCGCGAAACGTCATCGATGATTATCGCGATCCGAATGAAAAGTGTAGTGTCAATCACGCTCGAAATTTCTATGAATACCGCAAAACACGTTTTCATGGCTTCCAGTGCCACCACTCTTATAGAAAACTTCCTCGTACCACGAATGTGTAACCGAGGCCAGCTCCTCCGTGCCGAAAGGGTTAATCCCGATATCCCTTCGAACCAATTGCAAAGATAGAGAAGAGTCAACGTTGAATTGCGAAAGATGGAAGAAAATCGCGTTTTTTGGAAGAAAGAAAGCAACCTCGAAGGAACGAAACTGGGATATGGGGAAGAAGAAAATGCGAAGACGGGAGATTGGTAGCGAAATCGCAAAGGACGCGTAGAACCTTTAACGCTTGATCAATTTTGCGACCTGTATCGCGAGGGCCACTATACCATAGGAAGAGGGATCTTCTTGGTCTCTGATTACCATTTCCGGTGTGGGAAGGCGCTGGGGACGCGCGATGATATTCGAACGAATGGACCTTCCGACAAAGTCGCATTGTCCGTCGGGCGAACGGGTCTGGCACAATGGAAGCGGTTCCTTTTTAATGAGACTCTGGTTAAGGGAGAAACGATAGATGGCGGAAGGTACGGCGAAGGGCGGCGGGTACAGGGTGTTTCGTAAATCGCGAGCGATGGCCTCCGTTAATGAGAATTTCGATGAAACGCGGAGAAGAGGCTTGAGCGAAATATACCTCGATATCCGGTGCGTTTTTGCGTCTCGGAATAAATTGCCGATACCCGATACGAGATTCAGCGTTTGAAACGAAATTTTAATTAATCGGGCCAGATTTAATCGAATACAGTGTTTACATTTGTCTTATATGCGTACGATACAAGTATGTAGGAATGCGAGACAGAAATTCCTGATTAAATTTGAGGAAATGATATTTGATCGTCGTCGATTTAAATCGGAAAAGTTTGTTGCGAACTTTGATATATAATTCGAGGGATATTCGATAAAATGAAGAAGGTGGTTAATCGAACTCGCTGGAAAAAGTCTAACCCAAGCCTCTCGCCTTAAAACATTACTAATACCATTATATATATATATTTTATTATATAATATTTATATATACTACTATATAATACTGGCAAAGAGTCTACGACCAAATGCAATAAAATTGAAGAAAGAAATTCAAGCCCAAGTCTGTCGCGTTAAAATGTAACCAATACTATTATATATATAGTATTATATCATATTAGATATTTATATAATATTTATATATACTATTGTATAATACTAGCAGAATCTTCGATCAAACGCAATAAAACTGAAAAGAAATTCAAGCCTAAATCTGTCGCGTTAAAATATTACCAATACTATTATATATATATTATTATATAATATTTATATATACTACTATATAATACTGGTAAAGAGTCTACGACCTGATGCAATAAAATTGAAAAGAAATAAATTCAAGCCCAAGTCTGTGGTGTTAAAATGTTACTAATACTATTATATATATAGTATTATATCATATTAGATATTTATATAATATTTATATATACTACTATATAATACTGGCAAAGGGTCTACGACCAAACGTAATAGAACTGAAAAGAAAAATTCAAGCCCAAGTCTGTCGCGTTAAAATGTTACCAATACTATTATATATATAGTATTATATCATATTAGATATTTATATAATATTTATATATACTATTGTATAAAACT
>NW_016910563.1:222963-256612 GCF_001483705.2 Eufriesea mexicana
AGTTCAAGCCTAAATCTGTCGCGTTAAAATATTACCAATACTATTATATATATATTATTATGTAATATTTAATATAATACTTATATCTAATAATAAATAAATGTATAATGAATATATAATATTTATATATAGCATTATATAATACTGGCAAAGGGTCTACGACCAAACGCAATAAAACTGAAAAAAGAAATTCATACCCAAGTCTGTCGGGTTAAAATATTACTAATACTATTATATAATACTGCCAAAAACTCTACGACGAAACGCAATAAAACTGAAAACGAATAAACAAAATTAGAATAATTTCGTTATCGAGTATAAAGTAACGAAAGGACAAGCTCTACTGCATATTGGAGAAACCTTTTCCCCTTTTCATAAATATAATGCGCGACAGCATGACAAAGCAGCTGGAAATTAATTCGACCTAATATTACAAACATAGTCTCGATCTCGTGCTTCTCGATTCCCTTCGCTCGACCCTGTCGGCAAAAGCCTCTGGAGAAATTCGCTGGTAAATTACATCTAATCCTACATAGTATCCAGCAACCTTACCAAGAACCTAACAAGCGCCGAACAAACTGTCCGGCCAGCGACAAAAGCGGGACCCAGCCAAGACAGAGTCCGCAGGTCGGCAAACAAAAAGCGGCTGTCCATAAAACCCGAACCGTCTTCTGGCCGCTGCCGGAATTCCAAAGGGACCATTTTCCCTGTTCACCCAGCGGCGACCCGTATGCCGCGCGCGCGGGACACCCTGTACACCGGTGCATCGTGGTACAAAGACAGAAACGCCCGAGGACAGAGAGAAATCGTCTCGTAAGCGGTCCGCTGGAGCGAGCTTTCATTCACAGATCGGAGAATAAGATGACGGCGGAAGGGCGGAGGGTGTCGGTCGCCGAGCGAAGAATAATTCACGCTATTAGCCCGGAGCGGTACAATGCCAACGACTGAACCCACGGCGATAAACAAAGACATAATTATAGTATACCTCCGGAGGGTCGTCGTCGTCGGTGTAGAATTCCGGTCCTCGCCTCCGTCTCTCTACCCTTCGCGGTCGATCCAGCCAAGGAGCTGGCACTCCAGCGCCAGAGATCTCGAGGTGTCGCCTGTGAGCGGTGTCACACGGCTCAGACCAGGCATTTCGCGTTCCCATGGCGTCCTGGCTCTCACGATCCGCCTAGCCGAGCGGAACCACCAGCTCGGTGTGTTCTATCGGTGATATCCGATGCTCCGAATTGATTAAACCGGAGTCTGCGATAGATATCTTTTGCTATCTCGCGCTAACGAAATGGTTTGCGGCGCTGCGGCCCGCAGCTATCTCGCTAACAGGTCTTCCAATCGACTCGCGATGCTTGGAAACCGGTGGTTCGGTAACCGCGCGATCCAAAATGATCGACGCTTCGCTGATCGAAGTTTTGGGAAACCATCGTTCGGGCGGTTTAGAGCTTCGTTTCTCGAATTACGGTGTTTGCTTCTCTATCCCCGAATGTTGATAGATTGGTTGGTGGATGTTGCGTTTAGAAGATGGATTCGGGTGAACCATTGAACGCGTTGCTTCTTCTCTAGAATGTTTTCGGGTATTAAAAATTTAGTTTAGAGTAGCGAAGACCTGGGTTAACGCTTTGCACTGGAGAGCTTTGTCGCTGTAGAGGAATTCTGAAGAGCTTTGTCGCTGTAAAGAAGCTCGTTTCTGTTACGAAATTGAGGATGTTTTTTACAGTAACGTAAAGAGAAATTACGTATAGTGCTTCACGTTATATAATTATTTTTATCATTTTATTATCTGACGACTGGGAATCTCTAGTGCAAAGGTTTAGCCAACACGTGTCCGATAACACGATAGTATCGTTGATTTTTAACACTATGCTATCTGGTGGCACTATGTTGTCGTCATATGAAAATTATTGGCAAATGGCGGTGACATCATGTTGGTATCGTGTGCAAATGATGAGTCAGTCCTAATGAAAGAATCCCAGTTGGATCTGCGGTCGGCATAGTGTTAACCCTTTGCACTCGGGGACCTTCTCGTTATTTTTTGTGGTTCTTATAATTTGAGGATTTTCTGCTGTAAAACGATATTTTAAAAACGGTAAATTAAATGTCATATGCAAATTAAGATGTAGAATTATTTTACTCCTACATTCCAGAATCTTATAATTTGAGGATTTTCTGCTGTAAAACGATATTTTAAAAACGGTAAATGCAAATTAAGATGTACAATTATTTTACTCCTACATTCCAGGTATCATTGCATTACCCAAATTTGATATATTAATTAACATTGTTCTTCAAAATTTGATTAGATGGTGACTGGGGGTCGCCTCTCGAGTGCAAAGTGTTAATACTGAATTTACCATAGTCTAAATCACCACTTTCCAAAGTTTCATGAAAAATCCCGCGTTCAACGTTTTCACCTCAATCACTCGCCTCCGCCATTTTTCTTCCAGTATACGTATTCGTACCAATTCACACCGTTTTCAACGAAGCAGAAACTATTTCGTTCGTCCTTTATTTGAATTCTAAAGATATCTCTTCACCATAATCTCCATTAGCTTCACACCGTTCCAACAAAAAGTGACTCCATATCTCATCACCTGTAACTAAATATTCGTATATAGTATCTCAAAGGACCCTATCATATTTTCCACGTTTTTAAAACATTCTCACAACGTACAGTTTTCTTCTACCTCTTTATCAAAAGAAAATTCTCCTTTGTCGAATCATCCTCGCGTGCTCAGCGGTCTTCGACATTATCCGATATTTTTCCCATGTCCTTGACAATGGCAGCAGCGATGTTCCCGTCGCTGGATCCTCGGTTGAAAGACGTTCCACGTTCCCCGTTGGTTAATGACATCCGATAACGAGTTGACGCTATAATTGGGCTCGTCCTGCCGTGAAGATCGGTTCCCGCTTCGACGCTCCCTGCCGATCCTCGGGGACGTCGAAGGAGTCTGCCGCGTGCACGCGTATCTCGCCACATCCCCGAGGATCCCTTGCGAGCTGAACGTAATTTTACGCTGAACGGCTAGGAAAAATTGCCAGTAACCGGGACCACGATCGACCTTTTCTGGGATATTTCATCCGGTGGATGAAGAAGCCGCTTTGCTCCAGAAGATCACAGTTGAACCCTGAAAAATTACTTTGGTTAGACAATTCATTCTTTTTATTATATAATAATTATATAGGAATGATGAGCACGGCGTGTTTTGGGTATGTCACCGTCTATGACAGTACCTTTTGTGTTATCCGGAGTGCAGGCATCAGCCTGACAGGGATTGACAGCGGCATTTGTTTAACCCTTTCGGTACGGAGGAGCTGGCCACGGTTATATATTCGTGGTACGAGGAAGTTTTCCACAAGAGTGGTGGTACTGGGAGCCACGAAAACGTGTTTTGCGGTATTCATAGAAATCTCGAGTGTTATTGACACTAAACTTTTCATTCGGACCACGACAGTCATCGGTGACGTTTCGTAGATGCCGCCAATAGGCGACGGTAGTATCTAGAGAATGTTTCATGGCCACCGCCATTGGGCGGCAATAGTACCGAAAGGGTTAACCTTTGTCGTCCCAAGCAGCGCGATCGCGCTGTTCAGATTTCATGTCGAGAATACCCAGCAAATTTCGAGCCTTCTCGACAGTTGACTGTGTCACCGACTGTCGAAGTCGAAGCGCTATCGCGCCGCTTGGGATTTGTCGATATAAAATAAACGATGCGCTATCGCGCCGCTTGGGATACGCCGACATAAAATAGAAGAAGCGCTATCGCGCTGCTTGGATCTTCGCGTATTCACTTAGAGAAAGCGCGGTCGCGCTGTTTGGGATTCTCCGACATTGTTTTTACAAAACCCTTTGGGACTCAAACGGTTAACCCTTTGCACTCTGTTGTCACTGCTATGAGGACATTATTAGCTGCCGCTGCTGCCACATTAAAATTTCGCTGGATTTATATCAAATATTCCCGATAAAATTCCTGAAACACAGGGTTATCGTGTGTTTACTAATAGGTGTTATACCAGTATACCTTTGGCAAAAGTCTGATAAAAATGAAATGTTACTTAATTGGTAGATATTGTACTGTAAAGGCTAACAGGAAAGGTAAAATGACTCGGAGTTGCTGGTAGGTCATATTAAAAATTGCTCCTTCGAGTACAAAGGAAAAATTTAATAAATTATAAATTAAATTACAACGAAGATTATTAACCCTTTGCACTCGGTGACTTTTTCGTTGCAGGAAAATAGTAATTGGAATACTTTCTACCATAGAGACGACGATATTTTTAAAACGTTAAATAAGGAATCGTAGAATTATTTTATTTCGATATTCCACGTAATTGTAAATTTGATATATTAATTAACATCTATCTTTAAAATTTGATTAAATGACGACTGAGACTGAGAGGCACCTCTAGAATGCAATGGGTTAATTCCTTACGACCTTATGACGAATTGGGCTCTCGATGATCATTTTGTTTCACTTGATTCTTCTTAATTTTTATAATTAAAACTCCTTATATTGGATTAATCTTTCCCTTTTTCAGTGACAGTTCAGTTCCCTGTCAAGCTTTCCTGTCACATCACTTTATACAAAAATATATATATTCTTTTAGTTAAAACCAAGCAAATTTAGTTTTCTTCTTTCTTCCCGATATTGCAAATGAAGCGTTTGGAAACCCTGGACGAAAGGGTTCTGCACTGGATGTTAATCGGAGGTTTATTGCCAAGGAACTTAGCATCGCGTGTTGCACCGGTTCAGGTTTGTGGCTCGCGGTGTCAGGGAATGTTGGACTTTTGGATCCATAGAGTACAATGTAGTAGCTAGTTCGGTATGCTACGAGTAAGATATGAGTGCACCTGCATATACACGTAGTTCTATTGAACTTGCGCCTTGTGTACGCGTCTAACTAGCCCAGAGTTAAACTAAATTTACACCGTTGTCGACAAGCGGTATCCAGTTATTCGTCGAGAAACGCGATAAATCTTTCATCGCTTTAATCCTCGAAACGCGATTAATCGACTTATTAATCATCCGACTTTTCGCCCATAATCGAACGATAAACTTGGTAAACTCGATAATCAGAATGGAATTGAAATGAAATTTTCCAAGCAAGTCCAAACAACTGGAGATCTTCGACAGAAAAGTCCCGGTGGATAAAGGATAACGAAGCCGGAGTTCTTTCAAATTTCGAATGCTTGGAGTACCATGGAGGACCCCTCTTTTCTCTCCGATGTTTCCTATTCTTCGTTACCCGGTTGTTTGTTCTGTCATCGGTACGGATCGTAAAATATTTGCCGTAGGATTCACGGTATTTTCATGCTATTCACCGATCCGTCGTGGTAGCTTCCAGCGAAGATATTTTTTAACGAAGATCTCGGCCGCTGTTAAAGCAACGAGGTACACTTCCAACGATTCCCTTGAACCAGAAGGAGGCAGAGGGAAAAAGTTTCCAACGTGGCAGACAACTTCCGTTTCCATTCCACCGTACACGAAGAGACTGAAATTGTAAACTGTGCGGCAGCTTGTATCCTGTGAGCAGGAATGAAATTCAAGGAATATCCTTTATTAAAGAAGTTCACTCTCGCGATAATTTCTTAATACGTCCCTGATGCTCTTGCCAAACACCTGTTTGGTGGTCGCAACAAATTGCGAGGATTAGTTCTTTGATATCTCAGTGAACACGAGCTTCGAGATATTTAGCTCTTTCCTTATTCCCCTTTATTGAAACTCGATAACGTTATTAACGCGTTCCGTATCACGTGTATTATTTGTGGTACACGTTATACTTGATCTGCGGGCCATGTGTACCATATGTGGGGGGCAAGGACCCGAAATCCGGGCCCAAACGGTAGACGTCAACTGCTTTGTAACAGAGATTGTAAGAATCGTGACCAACTCTCGTGGCATACTGATAGAAACCTAATTCAACTGACAAAACATCATTCCGTGATGTTTACGTTTAGCCTGATTTGCTATCCACGAGTCTGACTCGTGATATTCATGTTTGGACCAAAATCTTCATCACGAGTCATACTCGTTATATTCATGTTTGGACCAAAATCTTCATCACGAGTCTGACTCGTGATATTCGTGTTTGGGCCGGCTTTCCGTTCACGAGTCAGACTCGTCAAAATACAGGAAGGGCTTAACATCGTCAGATATTTTTGGAAGTTATTTAGACTCCACTGGAAACATTGATTCGAATAATTTCAATCCTCGATATGGGCAATAAAGTATCCTAGATCATAGATAAATTCTCGAATTTCTAATTCTCTCATTCTAATTTTTAAATTCTCTAATTTTAATGGCACATCAATTTTTCTTTTTCCAATCTTCCTGATATCATTCACGAATATTTATAATATTTCTCACACTTGTGAAATCAAAGTCTGATTTTTTATTCTCAAACCAAATCGATGCGAATAACCGATTCCAAACATTTTGCCAGAAGTTGCGGAGGCAGCCGTGTAGCAACCACTGAAAAGCAGGAAACCGATAAATATATTACAAAATTTTCCTCGTTCCAACTGGAAACGAGGAGCATCCACTCGCGATTGCAGCCATAACCTGCATCTGTTCTGCGCTAAATAAAACTCGAAGAAAAGAAGCTAGGATTATCGGCGCGGGCCGGAACTTCGTATATCGCGCGAACTAATTCCATCACTTGGCCTTATCGGAAACGCGTAAACTGCTCGGGGGATAACCGGAAGATATCCTCGGGTCTCGCATTCCTCTGCGTGGCCGCGAAATTTAATGGAGCCAGCGGAGCCCCGTAATATCTCAGCGTCCGCGGAATCATAAACCGTGTCCCCCTCCGCTTTCAACGTCCCTGCGATCTCGATCCCGTGTACCACGAACTCGTCCACCTGCAAAGAGGAAAAATAAGATCAGACAAACTCCACGAACCGAATTCCACGCTGAAGAATTCGAAAGAATTCGAATCCACGAGAATACGAAGCTACGTAAAGAATCTCGCTTCCTCGAGAACGAAAAGGGAAGGAATTAGGAAAAACCGATTCGATGTGCGAGCAAGTCAGAGAGGAAAAGCTACGCGCGAAACCGGAAACGCAATGACAAAAACGTGGCTAAAGGAAGAACATAAGAATGCAGTAAAACTGGATAGCCACGGAGATAAATTGGAACGTGGTCCGAAGGGTTGTGGGAGAGATTTATGTATACAAAAGAGACGAATCGCTGGGTAAGAAGCCAAAAAGCGCGAAAAGAAGCGAAAGAAAATAAAGAAACCGGAATCGAGAGCGAACAACGAAACGCTGCTACGAAATAGCATTAACCCATTTGCATCTTCGCTTTAAACAGAGTTTCTCAAGCTTTTGGTCGAAATTAAGTGTAACCAACAAACTCTTACGTATATTTCATCCGAAAATTTATATAATATTTTCAAATAAAATCATTTTACATAATCTTACAATATAAATATTCATTTTTTCACATAACTATACGGTAAATAAACTTAAAACAGGTAAACGACATTGCATGCGGATTACTCCGCTTAACGATGCAAATGGGTTAAAGGGTAAAATAAAATATAATAAAATCGAGGTGGGGGAGTAAAACGGAGGACGCAGGGTAGTCGAGATTAAAGAGAGAAAGCTAAAAAGGGAATCGAAGTGGGTGGTGGTAGGATTGCGAGGAAGGGAAGAACAGGTTGGAGGGTGGAACGTGGCAGAGACGGGAACGCAGGGTGCAAGCGGGCCGAGCGTTGGGTGCACGGTTGGGTGCAGGGTGTTGTGCCGGTGCGTGGGGATAGCCGATGGCAGATTTCGCGAAATCACCGCGGGACGCCGACGCGGTTCGGCTGGCCGGGCAATAAATAACGTAAATTGAAAACCGCGGGAAATAAAGGGAGGGAATAAAACCGCGGTCGGGTTAAGTACAGTTACACGTGTACATGGACGGTACAGGTTTCCTTGCACGCGCGCGTTTATGCGCCCGGCGGACGTGCGTATATATCAGGGTGAATATCCGCACACCCCGGTGCACCGTGACACTTGGGCGATTTTACGTTCCTCCGGCGCGGACAAGCGGTACGACACGGTCTGACCGGTTGTGGAATGGATCTCGCGGACGAAACGATGGGTCGTTTTCGACCTAAGACGAATTTTATATTCCGGAACGCGGCGTCGGGACGAGCGAATTTTATCGCTCGCCTTTGTCGAAAATTCTTCGCTCGTGCCGCCATTCTTCGTTCGTCCTTTCGGACCTTTCTCCCATTTCGCCGACTGTGTTACGTTATCGGGCGGATGGTATTCGCGGTGATTAATTTCGGCGCAATAGTCTAAACAGCGGCTCGAGCCGGAGCCAACGCGCAATTATTTGTAGGAAACGCGAGCACTGTAAATACCTGTTAGTTGATACGTCAAACAGCCGCTATTTGGCGAGATAATCTGTTAGCTGCGGCATTTCGACGATCCATTGTTAGCTTGTTCCGCACACGGGTTAAATGAACACGCTTTTTCGTGTTTAGCTTCGTCGACGCGTGTTTGTCTGCCGCGTTATTTGCATTTGGAATTTAGACGGCTCTTTTTGTAGATCCCCGAAAGCGGATTGGGAAATTGGAATGGACGTCTGACTTATCGATCTGATGCTCGGTATCGCGCTTTTCTCGTTTAATTGCCAAGGTTAAGGGTTAAATGAACGGCATGATGCTGCAATAGGCGCTAATAGATGGATTCCTACTTGCGAGAAAGTCCTCGGTGAATTCTCGATTTTCCGTAAATACAAGTTCCTATGCTACCTAAGTATCCTCCGTCTAAGCTGGGCCTGCAAGAATGCCTTACTGACAGGTCCACTGGCAAGTCCGGGACGAAACGTATCTCTTCCTTGCGTCCTTCTACCTGCTACCTATCATAGCAAGTCGGCCATCAGGATACCAACCGGCAGCGCCATGGGAAACACAACAATATTTAATACAACAATTTATAGTGTCCCGAAATATCAGCAACGTAAAATTGATACAATTACCCTGTACCAAGCATAGAATTCAGAAGACCCACGAAGAGTTTTGCAAGTTTGGTTCGACTCGGGAAATAAATTGGACCCGCCTGTCCGCGCTTTATTCCGAATTCAGACAGACGATCGCTTCGGCTAAACACCGAGTCATCGTAAAATTGAATTTTTCACGGCACTGGAGGAAGAAAGTCGCGAGTATCGGCGGCAGTTTACCAGGGAACAGCGTGTAACGCTCGTGTCGGGACACCCTGTGTAAAACCCTTATAAATCCCTGGTCGTTCGTATCCCACTACGTAACAACAGGCCACTCGAGGGAGCCAGCTCTCTTCCTCCCGCTCTTGCTGGAGCTTGCGTACCGAAAAAAAGGAATCTTTTCAAGGGAATGCTGCAGCGCGTTTCCATTAATAAACAAACGGCGAACGGTGGTGGAGCGAGGGCTGCGCGAGGCTCGAAAGATACGAGCACGGAGAAAAGACCTCGCTGGTCGATTGAGCATGCACCGGCCGGATAAATAAAACGAACAAATAAAAGAGGGGGGAGGGGGGAATAAGAGAAAGGAGGGATAAAAAGGTAAAAAATGGACGGGAGAAAGGAAAAAAATCAACGAAGCCACTTGGATGCGCACTCGCGAGAACAGGTGCAGCCAGCGCCGTTGCAAACGCGCCTATACACGCGACGATGCATCGGGGATCAGTCACCGTGTGATTCGATCCTGGCTGGAATTCGATTGATGAAAACCGATTCGTTGGAGAATTGATTTTTCCGCGGAAACAAGCCTCGAGTAACTCTCTGTCTCTCCTTTCTCCTTCTCGCCGCATCTTCTCGATGCTTTTCGTTTGTCTACGGGGTAGCTACGCAAGATCCGGTACTGTCTTCGAGGCTTTGTCGTTTCATTTCTATTTCTATAGGTTTTTGAACGAATAATTCGATTGTATTGACACTTTCGACTAATATCGCGGTGAGCTAAAAAATTTTCATAAATGAAGGGATCAGAACCTAACAATACTGTGCTCCCCTATCCATGGGGTGTTTGTGGTTCTTACGCTGCTGCCGATTGGTAGGTGTCATGACGTAGGCGTTATATCGTAAATTAAAAAAGAAAATCAAGTCAACTCGCAGCCATAAATTAATTCACAGAAATGGATGAAACTACGATACAAGAATTCAAACTGTCCTCACGCATAAGTAAAAGAGAAACATTTTGAGAAAATTTCAATTACGAATTAAAATGACGAATAATGGAAGCACTTTTACAAAATGATTTTCCTTATGGAGGTCCTCTCCAGATGGGTTATTAACCCTTTGCACCAGACGATTTTTTGGCTAGAGAAGAGTAGAGGTTCGAGGATTCTCTGCTAAAGAACTGACGACACTTTTTTGAGCAGTAAATAACAAATTGTATAATAATAAAATTGTAGAATTATTTATTTCGATACTACGTACAGTGTTAAGCCTTGGAATGTCGTCCCGGTATTTCGTTCGGCTCTTTGTTTAGAACAGACCGTGTGAAGGCTCTGAAAGTTCTCAAGTACCATTGATGAGGCCCTAGAACCGCAATGTCCCAAGTAGAAGGTTGTTTATATCCTTACTGTCAGCGCCCTTTGATTTCTTTAGCACCTAAGCCACCACTTAGGTAATCCGCAACAAACTATATATCACCCTTCAAGAAGACAAGCACAATTATCTAGATTGTTTAAACAACCACCACCACCGAAGGACGCTGAAGTTAACATACACCCCCAACATCATAGCATCCAATCAGCAGAGAGACCAGGATTATATATCCACCGAGAGAGTCAGTACCAGTCAGTTAGTCAATAACATTCGAAGAGTTCAGAAGAGTTATCCGGAACAACTACATAAAATACAGTCCACTGTAATCACAACGTTCCTCAAGAAATTTGGTTCGTCATTAACCGTCGCCAATTGCGGACGACCTATTGACGATATACACTTACGTTACATTAAATTTGATATATTAATTAATATCGATCTTCCAAATTGTACGAAATGGTGACCGAATCTCATCTCTCGAATGCAAAGTTAAAATTAGAATTGTCTCACTGACTACGTGAAAATTACTGTGTTCGTTTTCTAACCTTTGAATCTACGATATAGAAAGGGAATTATTTATTTATGCGCTATAACGTAGAATTTCTCGCATAGTAGAGTCATTTAAGTCACTCTCGCACCAGAGTCATTCAAGTGAAAATTGACTACCGTTGATATTCGCTATGAACACTAAAGAAAGTATTTAGTACGTGTCTTTGAGCGAAGATAAAGGTGAAAATCGAACTTTAATTCTGGATCTAAATTACTGCAAAAATTTCGCGAAATTCGGCGAAGAAATTCCGGCAGAATTCCGCGAAGCTTGGAAACCTTCTCAGTCTTGAAAAAAGGGAGGAAAAAGAGGAAGAATAGTAAGAGAAGAAGCCACTTAAGGAAGCGAATACGGAATTTCAGCAGAAGCCCGTAAGCAGAGAGGAAATAATCGAACACGACCGCGCAGCGTCGTGCACGGTCTTCGACCTTCCCGGTTGTTCTTCCTTCCGTATCCTTTCCCGTCTGGCTAATGGTTTAATCCTAACACGGATGTTAACCAGATTACCATCCAGAAGAGAGCAAGTTCCCTGCGGCTGGCGCAGAACAAATTAGCCGCGATTACGTGGATAACGACAAAAAGGGTCGAACGTCGCGATTCGCGCCACCACCGGCCACGATGGCTGCCTTCTGCAATTTTCTGCAACGTCGCTTCCTTCTATGGCTGCCAGTCTCGTTTCGGATTCTTCCACCTTTGCCTTTGTCCCTTCCCGCCACTCGCAGCACGCTGATTCGATCTCGCGACGCTGGCTTCGCGGAAAAATCCGCCACCTACTTTGCGATCCGCGAGTTCAGCGATAGAGTCTCCTCGTGTTTTGGTCGATCAGCTTTCTGCATAGCTCGAGCTTTCTGTCGCGAGGTTCATTGGGTTTCATAGGGTTTCGATGGGTTTCGATGGGTTTCGATGTTCAATGCTGCAGGTATTAAATTTAAAGACGATTGGTATTTTTGGTATTCGATTTTTCGAATTTCGATTTTCCTAATTAGTAGGAGGGTACGGATGGTTTTGGTAGAATTATTTTTGCGATAGAATCTCGTCGTGTTTTGGTCGATAAGCTTTCTGCATAGCTCAAGTTCTTTATCGCGAGGTTCATTGGGTTTCGAAGAGTTTCGATGTTCAATGCCGCAGGTATTAAATTTAAAGACTATCGGTATTTTTGCTATTCCATTTTCGTGATTAATGGGAGGGTACGGATGGTTTTGGTTGAATTATTTTTTAATTTTATCGATCTGGAAACTGTGTTCTATTTTTGTATATTCGAAAACTTGTTCTATACTGCATTTCGTATAATGCCTCATTCCTTTAGTGGAAATATATTTTACAGAAATTTCTTATAAAATGTTAAAAAGATAACAAAAATAACGATGTGAATATAAAAATGATTTATTATAAATTAATCCTAAACTTATTCTAAGCGCTAATGACTCTCGGCTGACTCTCAAAAACTCTATGACTGACTCTAAAACACACACTGACTCACTGACTTCCACACCCTTGCACTCTTATTTAAACCCTTGCACTCTTATTTAAACCCTTGCACTCTGTCTTCTTTCATACCCACTTTCTCAATCGGTCGATCACGTGTCCTAATCAGACGCATTCCTAGGCTTTCACTCTTCACTTGCATTCGGCTCTGTCATAAACATCCCTTACATTCGATCCTCTTGCACGCGGTCGCTTTCGTTCTAGGTCCAAACCTAGACATTCTTTCTTGACATTCCTTCAGGGCCGTGTTCACTCCTTTCCCACATATCTATCCGTTAATTTCTATAATCGTAACCTGGTTATGCCAACGTATCGCGAGACAAGGTATCTATCTCGCCGCCTTTTCCACCCGAAAGCGATAATTCGTCGGAAACGAGGCGCAAATTCAACCCTGACGCTGCCACGCTGAAATTTAACCCCTGTTTCGCGAGCGTCCATAATTATATGCCGCCTTTTCTTTCATCCTCCTGCACAAACACCCGTCGAATTTCCAACCCGACCGTTCGATTAACCTCCGGGCTGCGAAATTCCTTCTTTGACGCTCGATTTTCCACTGATCGGCCGCGTTCAACGCAAACAATTCATCGATATTTACGCCGGGGCCTCGCCGCGTCGGTAATTATTCACGATTCGTCAACGGAACCTCGGAATTACCAAAACGAATCGTTAAATAATTACCGCGTGCCGTCTACGTACACCGTCGCATTAAAACTCGATCAAAATCCGATTACATCGAATCGCCGCGGCACCGAAATTATTCCGTCCACGAAACAAAGTAGCCACACGGAACGAGCTCCCCCCGCGAAAGTTCATCGACGGGCTTAACTGCACTTGCTCCTGAACCCTTTCCCTTCCATCTCCATCCGTCATGAATATCGCAGCCGTCAAAAAAATTCCACGCATCCCACCCCTTTCATCGTTCTCCATGGATTTATTGTTTTTTTTCCCCTACCTTTTCTCTTCCTCCCTCCCCCTCCCCCTCTCCCCGTCTCTCTCTGTCTCTCTCTCTCTCTCTCGCTCGTCCCTTGTATTTTTCTCTTTTTCATTTTTTTTTTCATCTTTTTTTTTCCTCCTTTTTCCTTTTTCTCTTTTACCTTTACCCACGATGACCGCAGAGGCCGGAGAGAAGGACTCACTTCTGTTGGTGCCACCGGCCAGGGCCCGCAGATATTATACTGCCCCTGAATTATACCGCCATAAAAACGTGATGAAGCGGCTGCGGACTGGCAGAGGCCGGCAAATGGCTCGAAAAATCAAAGAGAACGGGAATAATGGTCAACGAACGGCCGGACAGGCTAATATATTCGTTTTTCTCGGTACGATTCGCGTTGCTGTCCACCCATCCCCGGTTCCGAGGATCCGTCTATTATTTCTCTCCAGCGATGACACGTTTGATGAATCTTTCGCATGAAATTACGAGCCCGGCCAGACTTCTTCCACTTCGTTATTTATATCCTCGGGCTAGCTCCGTTTCGACGGATTTCGTTTTTCCACGTGCATTTGGATTTTGGGGCTCGGTTCAGGGAGCCCGGTTTAAATATCGAAAATTTTGCGTTTGACGGTTCGGTGACTCGAAGTTCGACGAATTTATCGGCCATTTTATAATCATCCTGCTGCTCTGTCGAAACATTTAGGTTCTCTTAGGATAATATGGAAATTTTGCTCATTTCAGGCACCTCGAGACTGAATTTCACTGTGTCGTAAAATTACGAATTCAGTAAAATTGCAAAAAATTTCCAGTTTTCTTTATGTTCGAAGACACTTCAGCATGTAATAGAAAATGCATAAAAATTGTGTTTTATATTTATCTTGTTTTTAATTAATTCGTGTATAGTACTTGACGCTGTGCCCGTGGCTGTCGGCCATTTTATAATCATCCTGACGTTCTATATAGTGTATAGTACTTGACGCTGTGCCCGTGGCTGTCGGCCATTTTATAATCATCCTGACGTTCTATCGAAGAATTTAGGTCCTCTCGGGAAAATATGGAAATTTTGCTCGTTTCAGATATCTCGTGACTGAACTTCCATTAGCCCTTTCACAGTGTGGTAAAATTACGAATTCAGTAAAATTCCAAAAAATTTCCAGTTTTCTTTATGTTCGGGGACACTTCGGCATGTAATTAAAAATGCATAAAAATTGTGTTTTATATTTATCTTGTTTGTAATTAATCCGTGGATAGTACTCGATACTGCAGTGACAGTACTCTGCTCGTGACTGTCACTGGATAAACTGTTAATGGGTTAACTCTTTGGGGCACGTTGGAATTAAAAGTGTCCCACCTTTGTGGTGCACTGTAATGCATTGTGGGACATTTTTAGTGATTTCCTCGAAATATTGCAATAGTAATAATATAATATTTCGTCTTATTTACGTAAAACAGTTGGTAATACCTTCGACAAATATTATAAACGTATTTACTTATATTGGCAATATTCAATATGGGTCTTTGGGACTATTTGAGTCCCACCCTATAACAACAAATCCAATTAAATTATTATTTTCATATTTTTACATTATGTGATTCCTTTATTAGTAAAAATATACCAATTTTGTTTCACTTGAAACGCAATAAAATTTCCAACGAACGTGGGTCTATCTTATTATCTGAAATCCCGTGCCGCAAAGAGGTAAACTTCCAAAATTACTTCGATTCTCGAGAATTATCAAAATTACGGTTAATATTTGATCGGTATAGTTCGCCAAATATTCACGTCGCCAACTTCTTACAGGCTTATTATCCATTTCTATAAATTCTGCGCGCATGAAGCGTAGGTGAAAAATAAATTCGACTTATTTAAAATTATCGCGAGCACGTAATGCTGGAAGTTATGGGACGGAATTTCCATAGTGGCGTTAAATTTACCGCGTCCCCCGATATATCGTCTGGACCCCCCGCCATCTCGTAGCACGTATCGAAGTTTCCTTTCGAGATGAAAAGGATCCAAGGGGAAACAGAAACTGCCGTTCCCTGGTAGCCGATTGCGTGGCACCGAAACGAGTATCTTTCCTTGAAAAATCTCGAAGAGTCCCCGCACGCTTGAACGATGAAAGTGCAAACTCGAAGATGGAAACGCGTCTTGCTCGCAGAGAAATCGCGGCGGAGAGGTTCGAAGGAGAGAGGAGAGTACAAACGCCTGTCTGCGCGGTTGAAGCGAATCTCTTCGAGGACTTGATGGTGTCTTTGGCTCGCCACGCGTTGGTTTTTCCTGCTCTTCGCACGGGAACTTATCTTCCTCTTGTAATTACATACGCGAACACGTGCGCGATGCAATCTGCCTGGTTATTATCGTATCTACTCGCGACTACTCCTGTTCTCGTGCAATCTTCGCGATTACCTTTATCTCGAGAGTATAAGCGATGACAAGTTCATTGAAACTTCTCAGGCAGACATTTATCTTCAGCTGAGATAAAATTTCAATTAATATTTGAGAGCACGATTGAGTGAAATTACTGGTCTATCGATCTTGCCTTAATTTGCAATTATTATAATTTTATTAGGCTATAGGTAGTTCGTAAGTTTGTCGACACCGTCTAAAAATATTTTTAGAAATATGTCTAGGGATTGACAGTGGTGGTAATTTATTTATAATTATTAATAAAGTGTACGAGTGACGATTAAACATACGAATTATCTTTTTATAAGAATCTAGATCGATTTTCAATTTAACCCTTTGCACTCGATAATCTTTTGGCTAAAAATGAGTATGAGTTTAAAGACTTTTTGCTATAAAGCTGGCGATATTTCTTTTAGTAATAAATAAGAAGAATTGTTTGATTTCGATAGCTCGCACACCGTTACATTATCTTAAATTTAGTATACTAATTAATATCGATCTTCGAAATTTTATCTAATGGTGACTGATGGTCGCCTCTCGAGTGCAAAGGGTGAATACAGCGTTTAACTTATATAATTATAATTTTATTAGGCTATAGATAGTTCGTAAGTTTGTCGACACCGTCTAAAAATATTTTTAGAAATATGTCTAGGGATTGACAGTGGTGGTAATTTATTTATAATTATTAATAAAGTGTACGAGTGACGATTAAACATACGAATTATCTTTTTATAAGAATCTAGATCGATTTTCAATTTAACCCTTTGCACTCGATAATCTTTTGGCTAAAAATGAGTATGAGTTTAAAGACTTTTTGCTATAAAGCTGGCGATATTTCTTTTAGTAATAAATAAGAAGAATTGTTTGATTTCGATAGCTCGCACACCGTTACATTATCTTAAATTTAGTATACTAATTAATATCGATCTTCGAAATTTTATCTAATGGTGACTGATGGTCGCCTCTCGAGTGCAAAGGGTGAATACAGCGTTTAACTTATATAATTATAATTTTATTAGGCTATAGATAGTTCGTAAGTTTGTCGACACCGTCTAAAAATATTTTTAGAAATATGTCTAGGGATTGACAGTGGTGGTAATTTATTTATAATTATTAATAAAGTGTACGAGTGACGATTAAACATACGAATTATCTTTTTATAAGAATCTAGATCGATTTTCAATTTAACCCTTTGCACTCGATAATCTTTTGGCTAAAAATGAGTATGAGTTTAAAGACTTTTTGCTATAAAGCTGGCGATATTTCTTTTAGTAATAAATAAGAAGAATTGTTTGATTTCGATAGCTCGCACACCGTTACATTATCTTAAATTTAGTATACTAATTAATATCGATCTTCGAAATTTTATCTAATGGTGACTGATGGTCGCCTCTCGAGTGCAAAGGGTGAATACAGCGTTTAACTTATATAATTATAATTTTATTAGGCTATAGATAGTTCGTAAGTTTGTCGACACCGTCTAAAAATATTTTTAGAAATATGTCTAGGGATTGACAGTGGTGGTAATTTATTTATAATTATTAATAAAGTGTACGAGTGACGATTAAACATACGAATTATCTTTTTATAAGAATCTAGATCGATTTTCAATTTAACCCTTTGCACTCGATAATCTTTTGGCTAAAAATGAGTATGAGTTTAAAGACTTTTTGCTATAAAGCTGGCGATATTTCTTTTAGTAATAAATAAGAAGAATTGTTTGATTTCGATAGCTCGCACACCGTTACATTATCTTAAATTTAGTATACTAATTAATATCGATCTTCGAAATTTTATCTAATGGTGACTGATGGTCGCCTCTCGAGTGCAAAGGGTGAATACAGCGTTTAACTTATATAATTATAATTTTATTAGGCTATAGATAGTTCGTAAGTTTGTCGACACCGTCTAAAAATATTTTTAGAAATATGTCTAGGGATTGACAGTGGTGGTAATTTATTTATAATTATTAATAAAGTGTACGAGTGACGATTAAACATACGAATTATCTTTTTATAAGAATCTAGATCGATTTTCAATTTAACCCTTTGCACTCGATAATCTTTTGGCTAAAAATGAGTATGAGTTTAAAGACTTTTTGCTATAAAGCTGGCGATATTTCTTTTAGTAATAAATAAGAAGAATTGTTTGATTTCGATAGCTCGCACACCGTTACATTATCTTAAATTTAGTATACTAATTAATATCGATCTTCGAAATTTTATCTAATGGTGACTGATGGTCGCCTCTCGAGTGCAAAGGGTGAATACAGCGTTTAACTTATATAATTATAATTTTATTAGGCTATAGATAGTTCGTAAGTTTGTCGACACCGTCTAAAAATATTTTTAGAAATATGTCTAGGGATTGACAGTGGTGGTAATTTATTTATAATTATTAATAAAGTGTACGAGTGACGATTAAACATACGAATTATCTTTTTATAAGAATCTAGATCGATTTTCAATTTAACCCTTTGCACTCGATAATCTTTTGGCTAAAAATGAGTATGAGTTTAAAGACTTTTTGCTATAAAGCTGGCGATATTTCTTTTAGTAATAAATAAGAAGAATTGTTTGATTTCGATAGCTCGCACACCGTTACATTATCTTAAATTTAGTATACTAATTAATATCGATCTTCGAAATTTTATCTAATGGTGACTGATGGTCGCCTCTCGAGTGCAAAGGGTGAATACAGCGTTTAACTTATATAATTATAATTTTATTAGGCTATAGATAGTTCGTAAGTTTGTCGACACCGTCTAAAAATATTTTTAGAAATATGTCTAGGGATTGACAGTGGTGGTAATTTATTTATAATTATTAATAAAGTGTACGAGTGACGATTAAACATACGAATTATCTTTTTATAAGAATCTAGATCGATTTTCAATTTAACCCTTTGCACTCGATAATCTTTTGGCTAAAAATGAGTATGAGTTTAAAGACTTTTTGCTATAAAGCTGGCGATATTTCTTTTAGTAATAAATAAGAAGAATTGTTTGATTTCGATAGCTCGCACACCGTTACATTATCTTAAATTTAGTATACTAATTAATATCGATCTTCGAAATTTTATCTAATGGTGACTGATGGTCGCCTCTCGAGTGCAAAGGGTGAATACAGCGTTTAACTTATATAATTATAATTTTATTAGGCTATAGATAGTTCGTAAGTTTGTCGACACCGTCTAAAAATATTTTTAGAAATATGTCTAGGGATTGACAGTGGTGGTAATTTATTTATAATTATTAATAAAGTGTACGAGTGACGATTAAACATACGAATTATCTTTTTATAAGAATCTAGATCGATTTTCAATTTAACCCTTTGCACTCGATAATCTTTTGGCTAAAAATGAGTATGAGTTTAAAGACTTTTTGCTATAAAGCTGGCGATATTTCTTTTAGTAATAAATAAGAAGAATTGTTTGATTTCGATAGCTCGCACACCGTTACATTATCTTAAATTTAGTATACTAATTAATATCGATCTTCGAAATTTTATCTAATGGTGACTGATGGTCGCCTCTCGAGTGCAAAGGGTGAATACAGCGTTTAACTTATATAATTATAATTTTATTAGGCTATAGATAGTTCGTAAGTTTGTCGACACCGTCTAAAAATATTTTTAGAAATATGTCTAGGGATTGACAGTGGTGGTAATTTATTTATAATTATTAATAAAGTGTACGAGTGACGATTAAACATACGAATTATCTTTTTATAAGAATCTAGATCGATTTTCAATTTAACCCTTTGCACTCGATAATCTTTTGGCTAAAAATGAGTATGAGTTTAAAGACTTTTTGCTATAAAGCTGGCGATATTTCTTTTAGTAATAAATAAGAAGAATTGTTTGATTTCGATAGCTCGCACACCGTTACATTATCTTAAATTTAGTATACTAATTAATATCGATCTTCGAAATTTTATCTAATGGTGACTGATGGTCGCCTCTCGAGTGCAAAGGGTGAATACAGCGTTTAACTTATATAATTATAATTTTATTAGGCTATAGATAGTTCGTAAGTTTGTCGACACCGTCTAAAAATATTTTTAGAAATATGTCTAGGGATTGACAGTGGTGGCAATTTATTTATAATTATTAATAAAGTGTACGAGTGACGATTAAACATACGAATTATCTTTTTATAAGAATCTAGATCGATTTTCAATTTAACCCTTTGCACTCGATAATCTTTTGGCTAAAAATGAGTATGAGTTTAAAGACTTTTTGCTATAAAGCTGGCGATATTTCTTTTAGTAATAAATAAGAAGAATTGTTTGATTTCGATAGCTCGCACACCGTTACATTATCTTAAATTTAGTATACTAATTAATATCGATCTTCGAAATTTTATCTAATGGTGACTGATGGTCGCCTCTCGAGTGCAAAGGGTGAATACAGCGTTTAACTTATATAATTATAATTTTATTAGGCTATAGATAGTTCGTAAGTTTGTCGACACCGTCTAAAAATATTTTTAGAAATATGTCTAGGGATTGACAGTGGTGGTAATTTATTTATAATTATTAATAAAGTGTACGAGTGACGATTAAACATACGAATTATCTTTTTATAAGAGTTTAGATCGATTTTCAATTTAATACAGCGTTCAACTTCACAACTCGATATCAACTCAGTTTGCAACAACTAATCGTCTACATTTAAAACTGTCCTTTCAGCACTCGTAACCTTCTTTATATATTTTTTCCTCCATGCACACGTTTTCCGATGCCTCCCTTAATGCTGGACACATCGACCAGGGTTTATCCCAATTGACCTGGGCTTTGCTCCTTCATAAAGGTTCGTGTACACGGTGGAAAATTCGAGATACTACATATGCGATCTTTGAGGTACCTATCAGAATTCTTTTTCTATTCCACTGTGAAGTGTGAGTTGCATGCTAAAAAGGGAAAAAATTGTTTTCCCTGTATAATAAAATCCCATAAAACCGATATATCTGCTTTGCGGTACTAAAAAGGTTATATAGTTCAGGTTCGAACTATATTGATAACTATTATAATATTATAATATCACCGAAACTTCTCAAGTAGACGTTTATCTTTAGCTGAGATAAAATTTTAATTAATACGGAAGCACGATTCAGTGAAATTACTGGTCCATCGATCTTTCCTTAATTTACAATTATTATAATTTTATTAGCCTATAGATAGTTCATAAAATTTGTCGGTGTGGACTGAAATTATTTTAAAAAATATGCAATCTTTGAAATACCTATTAGAATTCTTTTTCTATTTCATTGTGAAGTGCATGTTGCACGCTAAATAGGGAAACAATTGTTTTTCGTAAATAAAATCGGTACTAATAGGGTTAATTCGGATTCGAAATATATTAGTAACTATTGTAATATTATAATATCACCATAGTGAGCAACCTAGAAACTCCCTTTACTAAAAACGAAAATAATTAATTAAATTTATTGAATATAAAATTCGGGCCACAGATTCATTCGTAACCCCTGCGCGATAAATTCTCGTAAATCGGTATAATTTATTTCAGCCTGTTTAATCTCACCGTGCACGTTTTGTTCACGCAGATGATGAAACATGGCTGGGACAACTACGTGAGGTACGCCTGGGGAAAGAACGAGCTGAGACCGATCTCGAAGAGAGGTCACAGCGCCAGCATCTTCGGCGTTTCGAATCTTGGTGCGACCATCGTCGACGGCCTCGACACCCTCTACATCATGGGTCTTCACGACGAATTCAAGCAGGGCCGGGACTGGATCGCCGAGAACCTCGACTTCGATATCGTGAGTACCTAGTTTTCCGATATTTTCGCTTTCCGCCTCCAGCTTTTCCTTCTTTCGTGGATACGGCACTGAAGAAGGGTCGTGCAAACGCTGACATATTGCAGCGTTACGTACGAAAAATATTTCGAAACACCACGCTATATTTCACATTTGTGATATAGAAATGATGAAAATATACGGTGTACAAGCTCACGTGTCAAGACAATTTAAGAAAATATGAAAAATTACGCTATATTAATAATTTCGTGGACTTTAGGGACGAGAAATTTATTTGGACAGAAATAATCAATCACTTAGGTAAATATGAAAATAGGATCAAAGTAACTACTCGATTATGAACCAGTTACTATTCAACGCGACTTGGAACACGAAGGATTTTCGAGAATACTTAGAATAGAGCTATACTCGAACGCAATTGCTGCAATGGCTTGCCAACAATTATTTTATCGAATGGTATTTTATTTTCTGGGTTTCAACGAGGCAACGCGACGCGGACGATACACTCCTCGCGTAAAATTCGATCGTTCTCTCTGCCGAACAAATCGGCGCAGCGCTGATCTCTCAATAAACACAGATATATCCGGGAAAGCGTTTGCCTCACGCATCGAATGCAATTTCATCGAGTTTCGCCGACGCTCTGGCTGCAAATCCCGACGGAACGCAGACTTTCGTCGCGTGTGTGCACACGTCGCGCGGAAATTGACGGCGACTCGGTTTTTCCTTGCCAAACTTCGTGAAAATGTATTTACTCTAGCCGGTGGCCGTAAGACGTCGCGATTCTCCAACGTCGATTCCACGTCAAGGGTGAATTCGAGCCGAGACAGCTCGATGATCCTCGAAATCGTCGAATGACAATTTTAGGGAAGAGTGCCTTGAAAGGGATAGAATGTCGCGCACATGATATCTCGAGAACGTCGAAATCAAATTGCTGGCAAAATTCGCCGAGAATTCTATGGATGCGCGAATATCGAACGATACTGAAAAGTATTGATGTAATTTTATCAAACATACGGGACAATGAAATTTAATAAAATCGACCAATTTTATTATGTAAAATAAAATCTGCAGAGACTTTAATCTTTAATATTTTTGCAATTCATATCCATTCTTATCGAATAATTTTAAAGTCCGAGCAGCGTTGACCACGCAGGGAATTCGAAAAATTTGAAAGAATTTGAGGTTTGTAGAAATTAGTAAGAAAAGACAGTGACTTGTATTTAACTTTTAAAAATGATATCGAATATCTGTGAGAATTCGTTGACAGGGTGGGAAAGAGGGATGAACAACGAGGAATAGCGAAAACAAGAGCTTCCTCGTTCCGTGGGAAGTTCCCACGGGGATCGGACGTAATCCTTTGAGAATCGAGATCGTTCGAAGGTTGGAGGATCGGACAAATATTCTATGACCTTGACAGACAATGAAAATCTTATCTGCAGGGAGCAGCAGTCGCGTTGGAGCGCTTTAAATCCTAATCCAAGCTCGACTATACCTTTCAACTTTCTATATTTCACGAGCGTGTCGGATTAATTCTGTTCGCTCGTAAATCATCGAAAATTCTCATCTGTACGATACGTAAGAATACACAGAAATATTTTTCATCTCCGGGTGAAATATAAATATTTTCGTACCAATTTGTAATAAAAGTTCTGAAGAGAACCATTGCGCGCTTTCGATATCATATACAGTCACGATGACATACGTATTCTTCTGTAATCATAATTACACATTTCAAATTGAACAAAGTTTTCGTCGGTACGTATACCTTAACGTAACGCAAAATTTTTATCGATGAAACTCATTCAGAAGAACCGTCAAATTTTCGATCAAACCTCGTTGAGAACATAGAGAAATCCGTGCCATTGAAAATGCGCTTTATTCGAAGTCGATATCTCAATTAGTTGCCGAGATACAGGGATTCAAAGTTTAGCATTCTGAACGCGCCGAGGTGTTGACTGGCGGGCGAAATTCTAGTGACCTATATTGTTTCTTGGAAACGCGTGACGTAGTAGTAGTAATAGCAAAAACCGCTGACTCAGCGTCTGCCGCTGACCAGCGCAAGGACGCTGCGCTTGGGATAGATCAGGGAAGGCGAGAGAGACCCGTAAAAATTACGACTGTCTTCGAACGACGATATCTCGGGAACGGATTATCCTATCGGGATGAAACAAAGTGCATTTTAAAGGGGAAGATTTCTAGTTTCCAACAGTGCTCATTGCGTTTTCCGTATCTCTTTTCGTTTTACTTCTACGAAGCTTTCTTTTTCACCTATTCAAAAGGACTCGAAACGATTGTTGCATGGAAAAATGCTTTCAATGTCTAGTATTTTTAGTATCACCGAATCATTATAAAGATATCAAACGATGTTAGGATGCTTGATAAAAATATTTTCGCGAATATAATGTATTCTGAGGGCATAGTGGTGATAATAATTTAGTGAAAGGAATGATATATTATTTTTCACCGGTTACTAACGAAATGAAATGTCAAAGTGTGTCAAGAGACAGGAAGATATACTACTGCACAGTGGAATATTAAACACATAACGGGCAACGAATCGTTGCGGTTTCAAAGAAATTTAATTCCAGTAAGTTCATACTTTTGTGGTAAGAATGGTTTTGTCCCCCGCGTACTTTCTGCCTTCGTGGCGATATTAATATCAACATTCCTTCGTCGAGCATGTTCTTTCGCTCGGTTGATAAATGAAAATTCCGCGGTATAATGCACTGACTCGCGTTTCGCGAATATCGAGAAACGGATATTGGTTCACTTTTACATTTTTCCAACGGTATCCCGAAATTCACGTTCTCTTCTACATTTATCACTTAATAACTGCACGCGAATCATCATGAAATAAAATCAAAAAAAGAGATGAGGAAAATAGAAATATAATAAATACTCGTCAATCTGTACAAATATTTACAGAGTAAATACCTGTGCTAACACATGTATCCAAACATGTAAATAACTCACCGTAGTATTCCCCCAAGTAAACAACACGAATCATAATAATTCGACAGCGAGTAAAATAATCAATTATTCCTGAAGGAAAACTCGATTTAGTTTACACAAATTACTATACTATTTTATTTATAAAGAATAATACTTAAACAAAACATTCACGCTCTTGACTTTGATACGCACACGCTCCTCACGCTTCCTCTAAGCACACTGAGCTCTTTTGTTTCTTTGTCCCCCATCTCTACACCGTCCCCCTAGAGAAAAGAGTCAGGACCTCCATTAACCACTTGCGCTGGCAAGAAATTCACAGACGCGTGTGTCAGAACGGTCCAATGTTTCTGTGACAATTGCCTGACCACGTGTATACCACGTCGTTGGCGATTCCGCGATAAAAGCATTACGACGTGCGTGGCACGTCTTTCCAGCGCAAGTGGTTAACCCTTTCGCTACCAGCGTCACATATATGTGACAATCTGATTTTCTTATCTGAGCCCGGCGTCACAGATATGTGACGGGTGTTTATTATCAGTTTATGATAATTGTTTGCACCAAATCGTGTCGCACACAGACGGGTTATGCTATAAAACAACAAAATAGATACAGGATGTTATTGGTCTGGCGACAATTACTTTTTTAAAAAAGATCTGGGCATCACAAATTTATGTTACGTGTTCTTTATCAATATTTTTTAATTGGTTGCACTAAGTGTTGCCGCGAGTATATTAGCTGAGTTATATGTAGAGTCACACAGTCTATACTACGCTGGAGGGTACTTCGGATTCTCAACTTTACTGCAAAATAGGGACAATTTTATTCATTTCCTTTTAATCAAATGTGTCACATATATGTGACGAGGGGGCTATGTGGTCGGCTGTAAAATCAATTTTATTTCCAATTTTATTCATTTCCTTTTAATAAAATGTCACATATATATGACGACGGGACTACCAAAGAAATTATCTATCTATAGCCCAGTGTCACTTATGTGCGTGTGCTTGTAAAATTGCTAATTTCACTTAGTTGGAACGTTATAGATACATCCCACAAAAATAAATGACAATTGGTATCATATTTAAATAATAAGACGTCTGAACTGTGGTGACGGTTTTTCTCCTGAGGCTCTGGTAGCGAAAGGGTTAATTACAAATTCTGGTAGATGATATTGGCTGCCGAAGAAAGGAAATACAAGGCGATTCACCCAACAATTCCAACGAAAAATACGCGTATCGGGATACACGGTCTATCACTCGACAATCATATTCACCACCACTCTCTGAGCCACTCTCGTAAACCACCCTCATCGCCATTGCGAGCAGCAAAATTGCTTAAACCAACGAACCGACGTTCGGCAAATCTAACCTCAGCATGGACGAAGACACGGGGTCAGGATCGGTCTTAATTTCCCCGAAACGAGTGAGACTCGTGTCACCGATAATTCTCCGCGTTGCACGTGAAACGCCGCCGGGACGCGAGTTCGACGCGGCGCGTCCTTTCGCGGTCGGGATTAACAATCCAACTACGGCGGCTGCTCGTTAATTAACTTAATCGTTATGTAAATCAGTGTCTCCGCCCGTTGCTCTGGGTGGCGGCGGAGGACGAGGGTTGGGGCACCTCGAGCGGGAATAAACTTCGTCCGAGCGTTTTCGTCGCTAGACAACCGGTCCCGTAAGTACCAGCCGGAGAACTTAGCTCGGTTTATCCGAACTTGGTAACAGTCCCGTTACTTCTGCGCCGACGAAACTCTCGCTACCACCAGCCGATTGTCGACCAACCCTCTGCGACGGTTGTTCCACGAACACCAACCCCCGCGCCGTATTAGGGCGTATTCCTAAGTGGATAAGTTGCCGTATTAACCGGTAACCACCCTGACGGAATTCGTGCCAATAGGGTCGCAGCTGCGAGCCACGGAAGACGCTCGCAATTGGGGTCCGAGATGGTAAAGAACAGGGTTGATTCGTTTTCCTGACGGTGAAAGTCGGAGATCGCGGGGACACGAGAGGGGTTGGACGAAATGATTAACCCTTTCGTTGCGGAGCGCTCAGAAATGAATTGTTTTCTGGACAGTCGGCATGATTGGGAGTGGGAGATTGGCGGAGAATTTTATACGATTATGCGAAACAATTTGTGCGCAAGGAACGTGTATTGCTAGCGCGTTGAAAATAAACGATTTAATGGGCATTATTGGACAGTTGCTGGTAACAATTACAGGGCATCTAAAGGCGCTGTTCGCATCGTTTTTTAAGAGTTAACTCATTAGTACATTTAGATAAAAATATTTAAATAATAAAAACAACTCGTAATAAACTATTTTAAACGAAAAATTGATTGACACTTTCTAGAAAATTCTTCTCTCTCTCTCACTCTTATTAACCCTTTGCATTCGAGAGGCGACTCTCAGTCGCCATTTAATTAGATTCTAAAGATCGATGTTAATTAATATATGAAATTTAAAATTACCTAACGATGCGTGCAAAGTAAAATAATTCTACGTCTTAATTTGTACGCGATTTCTTATATACCGTTTTAAAAATATCTAATTACTATTTTTCTGTAACGAAAAAATCGCCGAATGCAAAGGGTTAACCCTTTCACTGCCACGCTGAAATCACGTGCTTCGCTCAAGACGCCACGGGAGTATTTGCATTATTCAAAGCATGTAATGGCAAAATAATAAATTGTTTATATAAGATCTTATCCAATAGAGCGTTTATCTTATTGGTGGTCACGAGTAACCACCGTGGCGCCTTGGTAACGATTGACAATTGACTTCCTGTCGATTTTCATTCACTTTTACAGTGATCACCGTAACGTGGTGACAGGTCATGTATGACCAAATAGCAAAGTGTTAACGCGGAATTCGAGCGTTTAATGCTTTTTGTTCATGCTGGTAACTTTGTCGAGGGTAAGAAGGCTCGCGGACGAGAAGTTTGGAACGGGGTTGGCTTGATGTAAGAAGTGTCGATTGAAATCAAATTAATAGCCGCTCGTTTATTTGACTGTAATTGGACGTCGACAGTACACTTGGAAGTTTCTAGAAATTTGTATTACACGGCAAAGAAATTAGCTTGCGAAATAAAATAAACAACTCTTGTAATTTAACCCTCTATGCTGCTTCGTGTGCTTCATCTTGTTCACAGAACCTATTTAAAGTTCCTGAAAATTTGATATTTTCATATTTTTTGGTAATCATTGATCGTACGATAGTATCCGTGTTGATATACTTTTATCAAATTAAATTAAAATACAGGGAGTTTTAATTCCAAAAATTAGGAAGAATCAAATGAAAGAAAATGATCATCGAGAGCCCAATTCGACATAGGATCGTAAGGATTTAGTAACCTTCGTTGTAATTTGCGTTAAATTAAATTTCCTTCGATCAAGATGTATATTTTTCGGTAATAGATCAACGACGACGACGATTGCCAGGAAACAAAAGCGACGTGTCATCGTCGCGTTTTAAGACTCGAACGCTCGGGGCCGTTCAAATATTTGGCTTTAACGAGAAATATTCCCGAAGGATTTCGATTCTTGGCGCGGATAATGGGACGTCAAACATTTTCCTGATCTGTGCCAACCTCAACTATTTATGGTGGATTCCTAACCGGATAACTTCGAGTATTAGTCACTTCACCGCGCTGCAAACTCGTGCGCGGAAACTGCTCTCTTCCGTTTGCCAGAATTCCAGGATAATATTTCACACCTGTGCAATTCGCTCTCCATTCTTCGCGCTGTATCCTCCGACTTTCCTCCAGGCAAATATCTTTTCCCCCTCTTTCAACGACTTCTGTCAAACAATTTGTTTCCTCTGCTATAAAGCACCCAACATCGATCCCTCGATATCCTCGAATTTGGAATTTTAACCATACCGGATATTGGATTATTTCGAATGTTATCACATCTCCTGTATTTGCTAGTTTTTCAATATTTAATTTTCCAATCTGTTTCCAGAAAAAAACCAAAAAAAAAAAAAAAAAAAGGAGAAAGAATAAAATGATTTCGAGTATAGCAGAATGTAAAGCAATCACGTATGACGATACGTGTTTAAAACTGATCCTTTTTAACCCACTCTCTTTTACCAGGTCCATATGAGCCTCGGCCATTTTATGGTATTTATAACTCATCCATACGACTTGGGTGAATAAGCGAGGTACCATATGGGCTATAAAAAAATCGCGCGTTGTCGACATGGCCAATTTAATACACTCGCTTTTCTTGATATAATGCGACCTTTGGGTAGCAAAAGCGTAAAAAGGAATTCTTTGTCCGCGGAGAAATATCGCGGAAGCGAGAGGGTGAAGATGTACCGCTGCGACGGTTCTACCTAGTAATTTCGCTTGACATTAAAATAAAAAGATACCAATCTCCCTGCTCGAACGTTCCGTGCACAACTGTAATTCGCTTTAATCTGACATTCATGCGCTCCGCGATGATCGCTCTTCGAGGGTTCGTCTCACTCGTGATCGTATTTAACGAGCAGAATGGAAATGAGCACATCATTTTCGAGCATCGGGATGAATGTTTGAGGTCTATAATAGATTTTCATCTCGCGTCCGGTTCGAACCGGGGGGAAGAAGGATCGTCAAACACGTTTGTTCCATTAAAGCAGCGTAACTAACCCGTTACTGCGATTGAGATTCAAACGCAGTCGTCAGCTATTTCCGCTTCCAACGATTTTTTCCCCGGCAAACCGCTTTGTGAGCGTGGATCACGAGACCACGCTTGGAAAAATATATCCGATTGCATCGCGACGTGACTGTCGGAACATCTCTCATTTGCGATAACAAATAATTCGTCTGTAAGAACGACTATCGCTGTATCCACCACCCCAGGAAGACGTCGAAGCTAATACACACCCCCGATATAATTTTGTAGAGATGGGATTGGTGGTGGTATATATATATTTATTTGTTAATAATAAATTAACATTGTATGAGTAACGATTAACCCTGTATGGGCCGAATATATATTTTTCTCGGCTATAAGAATTGTATGTAACATAAAATCAACAAATAATAAATAAATTCAGCAGTTTTGACAATTTTATTATGACGAATTCATATTGAAAGTTTGAATTAACAACGGTTGTACTATTGTGCCAAGATAATGAGTAATAAATAGACAAGATAATTTTCCACGCCATCTTGTGGAGAAAAGGTCACAGAGGGCCATAGAGGACTTAATCTATCATGATAAAGAATTAGGATTTTTAAAAATGGAACCACGGAAGGTATTGTAAAAATAATTAGAAATATATGGAAAGAAAAATCGCGAACTGGAGTGATCAAGACGATAACGTTGAATGCAGTATTTAATAAAATAGCCATACATTATCATGTAACTTGAAAATTACACGGGCCCATAGAGGGTTAAACACACGAATTGTCTCTTTATACGAATCTATATCGATTCCGAATTTAAGACTACGTTCAAGTTAACAACGCAATGACAACTCAGCCTGCAACAACTAACTGCTCACAAATGAAAATGCCTACTAAGAACTGCACCAAAGACTGCGTACAATGAACTGTCTTCTAATAACTGTGTACTAAGAACTATCTACTAACCACTTTTTGCCTTCCTTTATATCTTCCACAACATGTACACGTTTTCCAAAAGCCTCCCCCAACATGATCAAATATGGTGGTGCTAAGAGTTTGACGCATCGCCATGGTTTTTCCGAACGACCTGGTCTTTGAACCCTCGGTAACTTTCTAAGCTAAAGCTACACGTACATGGGGTGCAAATCCTGCGATACTATAATTAACAAGCAATAAGAAGACATACACCCATCACATTTCACACCAATCAGTCAGTAGACATACAAACTCATAAAACCATCGAGACAGTAGTCACGAAGACAGTTCTCTTAAAAATCCCAAGAAGACGAAACAAGCATCACGACCTGACCGTCAAGACAGATCCATGACGATCAACTCAGACTGTCACACATCGCAAGAAATCTTTAGTTTACCCCTAACCAGTCCTAGCTCTATTAACCCTTTGCACTCGATCGGTGAGCTTCAGTCACAATTTCATAAAATTTGGAGGATCGATATTAATTAATATATCAAATTTAACGTAATGTAACAATGTGCTAGGTATCGAAATCAAATAATTCTACAATTTTTTACTTACTGCTGAAAAAAGTATCGTCAGTTTTGTAGTAGAGAATCTTTGAATTTCTACTCTTCTCTAGCCAAAAAATCGTCGAGTGCAAAGGGTTAATTTAGAGTAGATCGCATCCGCATAAATGGGCCTTACAACCCCGCGAACTCCCACTATGAGAGTTGGAGTGTTCGAGATTTCTGCAACAGAAATTAAAGAGACAAATTGAAAAAGCCAAGTAAAATTTAACATCGACCTGTCGAACCTCTCGTGTCTCGATTTTATTTTCCCATTTTCGTCCACGAGTTGACCGAAATTTCAAGACCCAAAAGCGTCCACGAACCCGTTAAACCGCGAACGAATATCAATCACGCAATTCGCCGGAATTCATCCCTTTTTCCGAGTCAAAAAAATTCGGAAACTCAGAAAATCTCGATGGAGTTGAAGCCATTCGCTCAGCCACCCCCTTCGAAAATTCCCCCCTCTTGTATCCCACGCCCGGGCACAACGCGTCGGAGCAACGGTCAACGATGAACGTCTATCATAGAACGTCCCCGAGCAAAGCGAAAGCGAAGGAAAAAGAACGAAAAATCAGAACGAAACGGGAAGAAATAAAAAGAAAAAAATAGAACGGTCTGGAAGCCCTTCTCGTTTCCAAAATCGCGACCAGGCCGCTCGAGGCGTGCTTTTCCACGCGCTGGCCGCTACCGCTCGAGTAACGAGAGGCCGGATTAAAAAACAGCGAGCGAAGGGGGCACTGCGGGTATTAATCTTCCGGTGGCCGTCCAAGCGCACCCCGTCGGCCGGCCGAAATCAATTTCAATGCGGCGCGTATGCAAAAAGGATACGGGCCGCATAAAACGCGGCCGCGAGTGAATACACCCGGCACGCCGATATATATTACCCTCTGCAAGATTTATAAAAGAATGAAAACAGTGCGTCGGCCGTGCACGCGGTGTGCGCGCGCGCGCCGGGGCGGACGGAAAAAGGGGCGGCTGGGAGGGAGAGAGATCGCGTTCCTTGGTCTCTCTCGAGGTGGGAACCGATCGCGAACGGGTTATATGGACTGGTCCGCGATTCGGACGGGCGATAAATTCGACGAGGAAGCTGCACCCTAACTGTCCGCGGGTTAAAACGAAAAACCGCGTCGCATTATGCGCTAGCCGGGCCCACGTGGACGGGACGCAGGCGACCGACGCCAAATCCGGTACCTGACGCCATGCACCTTCGCTGCCTCTGTTCTCCTTGTCTTCTTTCTCAACCTCCCGCGCTTTCCTCGCCGCCAGCTTCCGCGAGATTGCACGGAGGAGGGTTGCTACGAGGTTTTCTGTTGAAAGACAACGTTATTCGTTGTCACTTTTGTCTTAAAACGTCTCCGATGTTTTGGGACCGATGTAAAACAGTCGAGAGCTGCGACTGGCCAAGCGTTTGACACTCTTTTGACTTTAAACCGTCAGTTTCACGCTATTCTTCGTCGCGATTGGACGAAATGGCTCGAATTTTATTTTCTACCATGGCTCCAGACATAGGACTATAATTGTATTATAATTCCTTATATTTTGTCTTTAATTAAAATTAATATTTTATCGAATACGAGTGCACTGCGTTTCTTAACCTTTGAAGTTACAATATTTTCTCATACTAATTCTTGTTTCGAGGATAGTTTTAGCTCGGAGAGATATCGTTTGATGACGACAATAGGGTGGAAGAATGTGAGAGGGATGTTCATCGAGTGTCTTTATTAGGGAGCTTTAGAATTGCGTGGTTGGATGAGTGAATTTGGTCAGGGTTGGAGTAGTTGGTAACGATGTTGATTTGAGATCATCAGATCTGGAAGGACCGAAGTAGTAAAAATGACTGGTTTTAGATTCTTCATTTTGTAGTTAGCAAAAACGTGTACCTGCTTTTGGAAAAATTAATCAATTTGAGTTCCCCTGCATGACACAAGGCATTGTGGGAATGTCAATTGTCAATATCTCCAGCGATAATTGATCTATCCATCGTTCATTCAAGAATTGCTGCAGAACTTACAGGATCGTGAATAGATGAATCCAATGGATGTAGTACTGTTTAGATTGCTATACTCAGTACTACACTTTAAGCGCGGCGTGTTTAGGGTATAAGATCACCAAATATGACAATATCTTTCCTGCGAGTGTTATGTAAGTTTAGAATAAGTTAGTTCACGATAAATCATATTTATTATTCACCACCGTCGTTTTACTGTCATCCAACAATCCTACAGTATTTTGCAATTTTTCATCAGTTCGCCTAATTAATATGCGAATATCGCGTATAATCGCGAAGATATGGCGAAATTTGATGAATCCCTGGTTCTCCTAACACATACCCAGAGTATACCGATTGAATAAACTTACGTATACCGATTTCCAGTGTTGAAAATAAAGGACGCTATGCTAACGAAAGAACGTTGATCTAAATAAAGCAATTCGACGTAATCGATGTAAGAAACCGTGTAAACACAACAGATACATTGTACAGTGAGCCAGATATACACGCGTTTTATCGAGATATTCTCCAAAAACGGCGTTTCCCTTTACAGAGTTACGCCAGTGGAAGCACGTATTCGTTCGATCCTCTTGACGCCAGTCTGCATATTTCTTGCACGCATTGTTCGCGGAGACAGTGCGTGCACCGGGGCTGCCGGTGCATTTTTAATGAAGTCCCTTTCCACGGGAGAGCAGCCGTTTTCGGTGCCTTTGTGAGCAACCGTGGCCCGGGCACGCCTTTAAACAGCGTTCTCCTGGTTTTATTTCCCGTTCTCCGGAGACACCTACTGCCATTGAACGTCGACCTTGCCGCCTCGCGAGCGTTTCGCCCAGACGCGAATAAAATCACGAACGTCTGAAAATATCTCTGTGACCGTTCTCTCATCGGTTTCCCCGTTTCACGACGCT